>NC_083462.1:17088861-17316361 GCF_030014155.1 Tachysurus vachellii | reverse complement strand
GGGACGCCATGCGATACTACAAGGACACAGACGTGCCCAGGCGCTGCTACATCAAACAGAGCCTTGATCTCCTGCAGATCCACTTCCAGTGCTGTGGAAATGATGGGTTTAGAGACTGGTTCCACATCCAGTGGGTTAGTAAGCAGTACCTGGACATCACCAGCACTGAAGTGATGGAGTGAGTTGAACCAAGTTTCTTTCCTTTTTTTTTTTTTTTTTTTTTAAGAAATAATGCAAAATGTTGAAAACAGCATGCTGAACAACAGTAAGTGCTGTAAAAGTAGAGTAGAGTCAAATTGATTATTTTGATTCATTTGCTCTTTGATATGGTTCGTTTTCTAAATCAGAGTAAAATTGATTCTTTTGAGTCATTTCCTTTTTGATTTGGTTAGTTTTCTGAATCAGAGTAAAACTGATTTTTTTAATTCAGAATCAGAATCAGAATCAGGTTTATTGGCCAAGTGTGTTGATGTTGACACACACAAGGAATTTGGTTCCAGCTGTTTATGACTCTCAAAAGTACAGACATAAATAACACTATACTATACAATCTATACAAGAAAATGCAGACAATGTGATACAATATAAACAGTATGAGTATTAAATATGAATACAGAATATATGACTGGTCAGTCCATTGTAGTGCAAGTGGGGAGGGGGGGTGATCTCTTGTAGTTAGTGATGTCTTGCAGGTCTTTCCACAGGGTTGTTAGCTGAAAACCTGCTTGTCAGAGCTTTTTTTTGGCTATTCTGATCTCTTTTGTCAGTAGGTTCCTGGCCTGCTTATACAAAGCTTTGTCCTCCCCTCTGTAGGCATCTTTCTTGGCATGTCAAAGTTTTTCCAGTTTGGCTGTGAACCACGGCTTGTTGTTACTGTATTTGAGGAAGGTTTTGGTTTGCACACACACATCTTCACAAAAACTGATGTAAGACATCACAGTGTCAGTCAGTTCATCCAGGCTGTCAGTTCCAGCCTCAAAGATACTCCAATCAGTGCAGTCAATACAGTCTTGTAGTTCCTGCTTTGCCTCACTGGTCCATCTCTTCACTGTTTTGACTACAGGCTTAGTAGATTTTAGTTTCTGCCTGTATGTTGGAATAAGATGGACCAAGCAGTGATCAGAGTTCCCCAATGCTGCCCTGGGTGCAGAGCCATATGCATCCTTAAGAATTGTTTATCAATGATCTAGTGTATTTTTCTCCCTTGTGGGACAATTAATAATTCATATAATTCATAATAATTCTTTTGCTCTTTGATTTGGTTTGTTTTCTGAGTAAAACTGATTCTTCTGATTCATTTGTAAAAAAACAGCATTGTTGGCTCATTTCATGCAAATCCATTTTCAATTTTTATTTCTGATTCAGATTCGATAAAACCAGGTTGTGTGTGAAAGCTCCCTGATTATCTGCTGTGAGATAACGCAGAGATGAGCTGTACCTAACTGTACAGAGTTTAGCTCTGGTCCATTTAAACCAAATGATCAACTTCTACTCCGCCTTCATGTTAGTCGTCAGAGGAGTAACGTGGATGGGAAGTACCTCCTGGACGGAGTGCCCTTTAGCTGTTGTAACCTGTTCTCCCCTCGACCCTGCATCCAGCACCAACTCACCAACAGGTCTGCGCACTACAACTACGACCAGCAGATGGAGGAACTAAACCTGAACCATAAGGGCTGCAGACAAGCGCTGCTGGATTACTACACCCACATCATGCAGTCCATCGGCTTCATCGTGCTCATCATCTGGCTCTTCGAGGTCTGATGCGTCAATCACTCAGCATTTCAGCTACAGCACAGTTCAGTTTGAATTCAGCTCTGAAGGTGTTGATTAGTTTTCTATAACAGAAGCTCTGACTGTGGCACAGCAGCACATAACACCTTAATATTAACGAGCTCATCTCTATAATAACGGCTCGTTCACATGGTGGACGTGTTACATGAGCAAATTAAAATCCATGTGTAACAGTAAATATGTAAGGAGTCACCAGTGACAGTAGTAAAGCTAGATCTGTTTTCAAACATTTTCAAGACTGAGGAGTTAAATCTGAGGTTTTTTTTAGTTAAATAAAACAGCTTGCATTTTATTTTCTCCAAGAAACTCCAATCAAGGGTGAAAGAGAGGCTGGTGAGGGAATGACTGTTTAAACAGATAAATAGCATGATGTGGCATTCATTAATAATGAAAAACACATTAGAATAAATTCTGTAATTAAGGAATAATATAAACCCCGTGACCCGAGGTAGTTCGGATAAGCGGTAGAAAATGAGTGAGTGAGTGAGGAATAATATAAAAGGAATGAAGTAAGAAATGAAACACTTGGGGACAAGATGTTAAAAGAAAATAATAAGTACTGTACACGTTCAGAGTTTTTACTGGATCACTGATTATTTTCCTATAAAAAAGCATTTTATTATTTACTTCACTACTTGCTTCATTTTTATACATATTTCCCAACAATAGAAAAAATGGGTTCTCCAGTTTGCTCTCCTTAGAAAGTCTTAAATGTTTTTGATGAGAATCCAGAACAAATGGTTTCTCTTTCAGAAAAGACTCCATGTAGAACCTATCTATCAAACTAAAGGCTCCAAGAACCCAAAAGAGACTCTCAGTCGAGCTGAATTTTAGGTGTGCAGATTTAAGATGGTAAAAGTTTACTCTCCTGATCTTCACATCACTTTCCTCCTTCTTCTTCTTCTTCTTCTTCTTCTTCTCTGTTCTTAAGCTTGCTGTGCTCACCGGAGTCCGTTATCTGCAGACCTCCATGGAGAACGTTCTGAAATTAGGAAACCCTGACTGTGAGTCAGAAGGCTGGATTCTGGAGAACAGCATCGTTGAGACGGCTCGGTATAACTTCAACATCATCAAGAACCTGGGGAAGTGCTACCAGGTGGACGATGATCCCAACATCGACATCCCAAGCAACAGAGGGAACATCCCAGAGGGACTCAGCAGATCCCGTTGTCCAGCTAGCCAAAAATCACGGCCAGACTTTTAATTGCAACTTGAGATCCATTGTGACCTTAAGATGTCTCAGAGAAGCTCCATCATCTGAGGTTCAGGTTCTGATGTGAAAAGTCATCTAGTGCCATACTGGAGAATTGCTGAGATGCTTTTGTCAAATGAAGGAATTTGTTGCACTTAAACTTGTGTAAAAAAAAATAAAAAACCTCAACCGCCTTCTTAAACATTGTTTTTTTATGTATATATTATGTACAAATACTTGTGATTTGTTGTCATATTTGTAAATGTTACACTCTTAGCACTTTTAACATGCATTATGCTTATGCCTCTGTAGCTCCTAAAGATGATTCATCATGACAAAATACTCACTAATGCAGGACTTTAAGTGTTAATTGAGCTAGAAATGTTGAGTTTTAATAATGAAGGTCTGCTGCTTCTGCTAAACAAAAACAAACAGTCTAACTTTTACACATTTATTAGTTGATATTTAAATGAGCACAGTAATATCAAACGTGATATTCACATTGATTCATTTTTATAAATATTACAATTAAGAGCTATCTGCATTCTGTAGAGATGAATTCAGTTAGACTTTGTTTTAAATGTTAATAGTTTGTTTTTAGTGAATCAGATCATTCGACTCAAGAGTCGACTCTTTTGCTTCGTAAACCAGACTCAAAAGCGGCCTTCACACTGCACACGACAAATCGGAAGTCATTCATTTCCTATGGAGAGCCGACCATCTGCGGATCCGTAGTTTTGGGATCCGTTAAAAAATTTGAACTTGTGCGACTACACCGCATCCGATATGCCGACCGGATGTGTCCAATCAGGTTCGTGTGCGCGAGGTGATAAGAATTATGGAGAAGTATTAATATTAACTTTAGTAATTTTTAAACTTTATCAAAAACAATCTTTTTGTTTTAAATACATTGTTATTGATAAAAAAAAGTAATAAATTATTAATATTTATATTGAATTATTTTTAATGTGTCCATTTTTCCTCAAAAATTATTCGCGGTCTTTCTGGATTTATTGTTGTATTGATTGTTGGAAAGAATTAATTAATGAAGGAGTAAATCCATTCACCATGTAAAATTGAGGGAGAATACAGGCTCTTGCTTTTGCTCTCCTTTACTGGAGACGCAAAAGAAAATATTGCAAATCAGTTTGGATGAAACACTACCTGACTCGGAGAAAAAGTCTCGGCGAGTATCCATGCTTCATTTTTTTCTGTTAACATCTCTGTAAGACTAGAGATGTATCATAGAAAATTTTCCGTGCGACTGTCACCAGGGTGTATCCTGCCTTGATGCCCGATGACGCCTGAGATAGGCAAAGGCTCCCTGTGACCCGAGATAGTTCGGATAAGCGGTATGAGACTGGGGCGAAATCCGACAGTCGTTTCCGTTTGTCGTGTGCAGTGTGGCCGCTAAAGAGCCGACCTCACCTACAATATCCGACTCAAAGAGCCGACTGACTTATGAATGACACGTCAATATTAACTCGGTTCTTCTGCCTCTGCTGGTAAAACGCTAGAACAGCATGTATCATCATTTTATCAGGGGTAACTAAATTACATAAAATATTTTGATAAGAAATGTTTAGCGTTTTTGGCTTAGCTTTTCACCTGGAAATGAAAAATAAACACTTTTCTCTTCAGTTTCAGCTTTATTACACGGAATTAGAGAGATTTTATTCACAGTACTTTAAATCACAATACTTTATATTAATATATAATATAATATCTTACATGCTGTACAGATATGCAGAAATACAGTATGTTTACAATTTATTTATTTAAGTGAATAAATGGTAAATGGGCGTGGTAATGTTCAGCTAATTATTATTATTATTATTATTATTATTATTATTATTATTATTATTATTATTATTAGTTTCTGGGCAGTTAAATTAGTCAGGAGAATTTTGCGTAGACAGATGAAGGCGTTATCCTGGGGGTTGTGTAAGATGTGTGTGTTGGTGAATCTACATACACACACACACGTACACACACACACACACAGTCTCTGTTACACACCAAGCTGCTGAGGATCAACCGCTAATCCGCGAATTCTCTCCTTCTGCTTCAGGATTATTTCCCGATTATTGAACAGAAACACTGTGAATTCGGTGTTGATCATCTGTACTGTGAGTAACAGCTGTCACTGAGATTGTGCTTTATTATCGTGCAGAGACGCGGGATTATTTACAGATCTGTGTGTTTATATCAGTATAAACAGAAGTGTCTTTAATCTCAGCGATTATTTACAACCACACAAAGGGTCTGCTTTCTGTTTACACTGAGCAACAATACAGAATAAATCACTGAATAATATAAACGCAATGAAAATGTACAGGCCTGGAATAAATTATGCTGTCATCGTAACACACACACACACACACACACACACACACACACACACACACACACACACACAAACGCACAGTCACAATAGAAGACAGGAATCATATTATTACAAAAATATAATCGCAAAGTAAAGTAATAGTCAAATTCGTGATGTTTAGAGGTCGTTAGAAATAATAATAATAATGATGACGCAATAACAAGGCGTGGCTGTTGTTGTTGTTGTTGTTGTTGTTTCAGTCCCAGACAGAAGGAAAGGGTTTATGGGATGGATAGTTAACTCTTCTCTGTCACAGGGGTGCTGTCCTTTCCTTCTCCAGCTCTTAATATAAAAGCCTAGATATTATTTTTTCTGTAACATTTTACACTCACAGTTTCTCTGTAAAAAGAACAAACATTTGGATATCAGTGAAGTTCATGATGTTCATGATGTAAACAAAGGAACAAACACTGGGGTATCGGTGACATTTATGGTGACTTTCACAATGACGCAACAATAAAGTCTTATGACGGTGATGACGATTATTATTATTATTATTATTATTATTATTATTACAACTGACCCATTGTAAAAGCTTTGACACTATCATTCTCACACACGCACAGGGTCAGTATTGATCAGCTATTGTGTGTTTTTCCGTATTTTGCACTTTGCCCATTGAACCTCAAACCTCCAGCCTGCTCCCAGTTACACTGCAGGTTTCTCTCCAGCTCACTGTGTATTTTATCTCATCCTCTTACAACAAATTACACACAAAGTTAAAGGATTACACATTGATCAAACACACTGCTCAGGAAGCTCATCACAGACAGACTACATGTCATGTACAGTAGAAGCTTATACAGCTCACATTAATCTGAAGAATTGACTCAGAATCTTACTTAGAATCTTTATAATCTCCTGATGTTCAGATAGAATTACAGCTGTGATCAGGATTTCAGCAAAAAACAAGAATAATCTTCTGTATGCGACAAAATGTTCATTTCACTTAGTTTTAAATTGCCGTAATATGAAACCGACTGATATCCTTTATAAAAACATCATTTAATTATACAGATACAATCCTTTATTTTTATCATCATTATTTTACACTTTTGTAGTTAAACATTCTGTGGATGTTTATTTTTTCTGTATTGAATCACAGATCGTTGGAAAGCTTGTTTTCTTCAGTAGATTGTTTACGAACATTTCTATATGTGCTTTAACGCTTCATGCTGAAAAATGATTCATCCTTAAAATGAAGTTTATTAATCTGTCATTGTTTCCACAAACAGTCCATATAAACTGATTAAAATCATGTGACTGATGATTTCTGTAAACGAGTGTTTATGTAATGTTTATGCAAGGAGTCTCCAGTGTCAGTGAATTGTACAAATCCATGTCTCACTTTCATGAACAGGAGCCATGGAGAAGGTCTTCATCTTGCTCAGCGTAACCCTCCTCACCACAGGTACTCAGGGTCAGACGCAGAGCTCAGACATGCAGGAGCTGGCCGGCCGGAACGCGGACTTCGCCATGGCGCTGTACCGCAAGATCGCTAGCACGAGCGATGATAACTTTGCCTTCTCGCCTTTAGCAGCCTCACTGAGCCTGGCGTCTCTGGCAGCAGGAGCCGACGAGAACACGAGAAAGGAACTGCTGCAAACGTTAAACCTGGCTCCTATGGATAGAGAAGGAGAACCGGAGAGGATCCCGGCATTGCTGCAGCAGATGAAGGAAGCTGTGGCACAGACTGTAGTGACGGGTCTGTTCATCAGCAGGCAAGTCCAGGTCGAGTCCAGCTTCAGCAGCCTGGTGAAGAAGTTCTACAATGCAGATGTGATGAATGTGGAGTTCTCCAACACACAGGCCACTAAAGCCAGCATCAGTGAGTACATCACAAGCAACACAGGGAACAAGATCAGGGACGTGCTGGACACAGTGGATCCTCAAAGCCAACTCATGCTCATCAGTGCTGCGTATTTTACAGGTGAGGAACCATCAGGGTGCTTCTCGCTTCTTTTCCAGGGGTTCTGTGTTTCCCATCTTCATGTTCTAGATCATCCAGCTGAGAATGTTTGAGTATGTGATGCAAAAACCAGATGACTTAACACCAATGCACCATGATGTGCATGAAGGTAGCAGAAATGGTTCCAAGCAGAACCCTTTTACTCTTAACATACCTCTGTTCCATAGAAGTGGGTGTACTGGCTGGTTATTTCTGCCATACAAACTCCAAATTATTGCTCATTGTTTTACCTCTCGGGTGTCCTTCAAGGGTTCTTTAAGAGCTTACTGCAAAATGAAGAACCCTTATCAGTGTAAAAGCGTTCTGCCTGGAATACTCTCGAAACTTTAGGCTTTCCTGCAGCGGGACAAAAAGGATCCCCTGTTCTGGATTGTCTAATGTTGTGTACACAACATTGTGTTATTGCAGATGCATGCCAGGAACATGGTAGCTCTGGTTCCTGTGGAGATAGACGAAGAGCCAGGCCAGATACCTGTTCAGTAGATGGGTTAAAGTGGGTTCTTCAAAGGTTCTTTTTAAGGTTCATTAGATAACTACATGGTTCAAGTTAAAGTCTTTCTAGTCATGGAACATGTTGTACAGTTCTTTGAATTTTTAAGGGTTCCTGCAGAGGGATAAACAGAGAACCCTTCTTCTGGGTTCTGAACTTTTTAATAGTGTAAATGTAGCCCTAACTCCTATAGAAAGAGACAGAGAACCAGATCAGTTCCATGGCTGCTCTAGTAGATAAAGGAAACTGGGCTCTTTAATGGTTCTTTAAGAGTCAAATGGAAAATAAAAAGCTTTACATTCCAAAAAAAGGAATTTTACTTTTTTGGAATGTTTCTAACATGGTTTTCATGTCCTGCACAGAATAATATCACTTGCCCCAGAGGGGTAACTGAAGTATCCTTCTGGATTCTAAGGTTATAATGTTTGCTATGTTTTTCCCAACCAGGCCATTGGAAGCTCCCTTTCAATTCCAGCTTCACTCAGGAGGAACGATTCTACATTGATAAGTATCACATCGTCCAGGTGCCGATGATGGTCCACTCTGATAAGTACTACCTGGCGTATGACCCGTCTCTGAAGGTGGGCATTTTGAAGCTGCCATGTACTGATGGGACTGCCATGCTGGTCCTCCTACCAGATGAAGACGTAGACTACACAGCTGTGGATGAAGCCCTGACTGCTGAAGTCTTCCTCGGATGGGTAGCTAAGCTTAAGAAGACGTACGTCAGGGTCCATTTTATTATTGATTTATAAACACTGTGACACATTAGTGATTCATTGTGCTTGAATAGTAATTGTGTTTGGTCATGTGATCACTCCGCAGGAAGCTAGAGGTCCAGATACCCAGGTTCTCCGTGGAGTACTCCTTCTCCCTGAAGAAAAGCCTCCTCGGTCTGGGCTTCACCAAATTCCAGGATAGTAGTGCAGATCTGCAATACCTCAGCAAATCCTCTGAGCTGAAACTGTCTGAGGTAGTGTATCATTCATGGGGTAAATGAGGGGCAGTAGATATCATTTACAAATAAATTATATAAAAACTCTAAAAATATTCACAAAAACTCTGACCACGCCCACTGAGTCCTGCAGAAACTCTGTCAACGCCCACAGTTCTTCCAGTTTCCTACACACCTGAAATATTATGTGGTTGCAGGCACTGCAGAAGGTCCTGGTGGAAGTGGATGAGAAAGAAGGCTTGGATGCTCCGTCCTCCAGCAGCATCTTCATGGAGACTCTTCCTCCAAGACTCACCTTCAATCGGCCTTTCCTGTTCCTCGTCTATCACGAGGCCACTAAAAGCCTGCTACACATGGGCCGTGTCATTGACCCCACTAAGAAGTAGTCGTGTTCACATTCGTGCTTCACCTAAAACATGTTTAGCAAAAGCTTTTTACTGTGCACTGATTAGCATTCCTGGGAACTGCATTGTACCAAAGTTTACATCTGTATGTAATGGAATACCATAAATAGTTATCAACATGCAGTAATTAATCAATATGAATAGAAATACTTACTCGTCAATAAACTGTATATTTATAATTCACCTGGATTAAAGTCATTATGACTGTGCTCCTGGATCTGATTAGTCAGAATTTTAATTGAACGCACTCATTCGAATACATTACAGTTTCTATAGTAACATCTCATGCACAGGGATGTGCAGGTGGTCGATCTACATAAATGGATTAAAAAACGTGTGTTTGTTGATATGGTGAATTTTTCTGTAAGATGTTTCTGGAACATTTATGGAAGGAGTCTCCAGTGTCAGTGTCCGTGCTTTGTAGTTTTCTGACAGTTTTCAGGAAGATAAATAAAAATCGCAGTGGTCACCTGATTACTGTGGTGTCAGAGGAAACACTGGAGGATACGTTACTGGTGTAAGTGTGTAAGTAACAGTAAGTCAGCTTCATTGCTCCTCTCTGTCATGTTTTATTCCTTTCTTCCAGAATTCTGTGTAAAATTCATAAAGACTTTAAAAACTTCAGGAAGTCATGAGTGGTGTTCACCATGGGCTTTATTGTTTGGGTTCTGTGTTGGTGTGAATCACTCGAGTGCTTTAAAGCACCAGGAACCATCTCACTGGTGGAAATGGAGAGTCCCAGAACTCCTAAAGGTGGTGCTCAGTCATAAAAATACACACTTTTATCCTAGCACGTGGGAAAATATTATAAAACAAGATTCTGCAAAGCATGCTATAATACAAAAAGAAAAAACAAATCAAAATAAATGACTCAATAAATAAAATACGTCAGATCGCCTATTACTCTTTCTCTTTTTTTGGACAAATGGTACAAGTTTTGGTGTGGAATAAGGCAGAGATGGATTGATGTATAGTTGTGAGTAGAATCCTGGTGCCTCCGGTTCCTCCTCCGCAGCCTGAGCGTGTGAGAGTTCAGCTGCTTCTGCTCCAGAGGAGGAACGAGGGATGGACAAGGCGTCCTGAAGATGAACGTATTACCGTCTGGTTCTTCTTCAGGCTCCGTGTCAGAGTCCCCTCACCTGAGTGGTACATCACTCCCTTCCAGACTGCATGCCGAACGAGTTGGATTTCCTTTGTCTAAAACACAGCGAGAGAAAAAATATTCATCACACTTCAACGTCACATTTCTTTAGTTGATCTCGGTTGAAATAGTCTGTAACATACAAAGTCATAAGTATTCACACCCCACATTTTGTACTGTTGTTACATTGTAAAAATGAAATAGAATTCACTGGAATGACACATCATGATTCTAGTGACATAGGGTGTATAATAAAAGTGTAAACAAAACTGTTGTATTTGCATAAGAATTCACCAGAACACCTTTTTTTAGAACATTCTGAACTAGCTGAGTGAGTTGAGTTGAGTTGAGTGGAGTGTGTAGAGTCATGTGATACAGTATAACTCTATAACACTGAGAGGTGAAGCATGGTGGTGGCAGCATCAGGCTCAGTATCATGACAACTGTGTCTTATTCACTGTAAGACAGATGGTGTGAAAACAACCCCTTATACTCTGTGCTTTAACTCTCTTTATTTGAATATATTGTCTTCTGGTAAAGTAGGTTCCTGACTTTTGTATACTATCTGCTTAACTCACTTTGTTCTAGAGTAGTGTGATTTGAATTGTGTTATATTCTATACCATTGTTGATTTTATAGTGTGGTCTTTGTTGTTCTCTCAGCTGATTAATCAGGAGTAGTTTCAGTCTACCTTAAGGTGTGAATTGTGGGCAAGGCTTACCTATTTAAATTGAAGGTTCTCCGCTAAGTATCTCTCTTAGCGTATAAGTATCTCTCTTGTGTTGTAACATTAGTGTCTAGTAGTGTTTTGATATATTCTACAATACCTTAATTCTCACTCTTGTTTGACTGCAAATATGTGCCTTAAACCCATCTCTGTACTCAATTCCTACTCCCGCAGATGCTCTCGTCCACAGAGCAGAGGTCAAAATCCCAGTAACCTCATCTACCCTCCTCTGTTGTGTAAGTCTCAAACAGTGGTGGTAGGTGGGCTCTGGAATTGCCAGTCTGCTGTGAAAAAAGCTGATTTTATCTCTGCTTTAACTTCCCATTACTCCTTTGATTTTCTTGCGCTAACAGAGACCTGGATATCCCCACAGAACACTGCTACACCAGCTGCTTTATCCTCTGCCTATGCTTTCTCTCACTCGCCACGAGAAACAGGCAGGGGTGGTGGTACAGGTTTACTGCTGTCAAAGAAATGGTGCTTTACACCTCTCCTCTTGTCACATTTAACCATCTCCTCTTTTGAATTCCATGCCATTTCAGTTACCTCTCCAATCAACCTTGTTATCATTGTTGTTTACCGCCCTCCTGGTCCCCTAGGTGACTTCCTGGAAAATATGAACACACTGCTTAGTGCTTTCCCTTCTGATAGCTCCCCCCTGACAGTGCTTGGTGACTTCAACCTCCCCTCTGACAAGCTACATTCTTCTTCCCTCCTGTCTCTTCTCGACTCATTCACCCTCACACTCAACAGCTACATCCCCACACACAAAGGAGGCAATGTCCTGGTTTTCACCCGTCCTTCTCCAGCTACAGACGTGACTGTTACCCCACTACACGTCTCTGACCATTACCTGGTATCCTTCACCATCACTCTCCCTACCCTACCTAAAACTACCTCTTACCCCCTCGCTCTTACCTGCCGCAACCTTCACTCTGTCTCCCCTTCTTCAGTAGCTTCTGGCACTCTTTCTTACCTTCCTGATCCTGAGTCTTTTTTCCTCACTACCCTTGGACTCGGCCACAGATACTTTCCTTTCATCTCTTTCCTCAACTATGGACTTCCTCTGCCCTATGTTCACTAAACCCAAGAAAACTTCCTGTTCTGCTCCTTGGCTTTCAGATGTGCTGCGCAACAATCGAAGAGAGCTAAGATCATCCGAGAGAAAGTGGAAGAAATAACAACTTGATGCAGATCTTGATTCTTACCGAACACTTCTTGCCAAGTTCTCCTCAGATGTGACTTCTGCCCAGACTTCCTTCTACAAGGAAAAGCTTGAAGCTTCCTCACATGAACCTCAGAAATTCCACAACGTCATCTCTTCTCTGCTCAACCCCCCGGCTACACCTTCTTCATCCTCCCTGATTGCAGAAGACTTTGCTTCTTTCTACCAGGAGAAGATGTGCCGGACCAAAGTTACAAATGACTTGTTCTTAGCTTCGGACAAAGACTGTATGTCACTATTAGTTCTACTTGACCTTAGTGCTGCATTCGACACTATAGATCACAACATTATCCTAGATCGCTTACAAAATTACACAGGTATTCATGGACAGGCTTTAAGTTGGTTTAGATCCTACCTGTCTGATCGATACCATTTCGTAGAATTAAATGAATTAAAATCATATCGCCCAAACCACAAAAACAGCCTTCTTCCACCTTAGAAATATTGCCAAGCTGAGAAACATCCTGTCTGTATCTGATGCTGAGAAACTAGTTCATGCTTTCATGACCTCTAGACTGGACTATTGTAATGCATTACTAGGTGGTTGTCCTGCATCTTTAATAAATAGGCTACAGTTAGTCCAAAATGCAGCTGCCAGAGTTCTCACTAGGACAAGAAAGTATGACCATATAAACCCAATTTTATCATCTCTACACTGGCTACCTGTTAAGTTTAGAATTGATTACAAACTGCTGCTACTTACGTACAAGGCTCTTATTGGTTTAGCTCCCATGTATCTAACTAGTCTTCTAACACGTTACAATCCTTCACGTTCTCTGAGATCACAAAACTCAGGACTCCTGGTAGTCCCCAGAATATCTAAGTCTACTAAAGGCGGAAGAGCGTTCTCTTATTTAGCTCCCAAACTTTGGAATAGTCTTCCTGATAGTGTTCGGGGCTCAGACACACTTTCACAGTTTAAATGTAGATTAAAAACTCATCTCTTTAGTCAGGCGTACACATAATACATCCCATAAATATTGTGCACTATCACACTAGACTTGCACATTCTTATGAACAGCAGATATGTTAATCCCTCTGCACTGCTCTTCTCTTCTCTTTTTCTACCCATGCTGAGACACCCATGCTATGATCGTCTTCCGTGCGTTTAAATTTTTGGACCTCCACTGAGACAAGGCTGACTCTGTGAGAACCCTGAGACATCTACAGATCTACCGGCTCCAGTTGGACTCTGTGATACTTGTATATTTGTAACCACACCATCTAGTGTCACCCATATGAGGATGGGTTCCCCTTGAGTCTGGTTCCTCTCAAGGTTTCTTCCTTTACCAATCTAAGGGAGTTTTTCCTTGCCACTGTTGCCTGAGCCTCCTCAGACATGCTCATTGGGGACAAATACACATACACACATACATACATACATACATACACACTGTGAACTGTATATATCTTGAATTTTTATTATATTAATTCTTTATTCTTCTCCTTATGTTTATCTTTTGTTCTATGTTTATGTTCTGTAAAGCTGCTTTGTGACAATGTCCATTGTAAAAAGCGCTATACAAATAAACTTGAATTGAATTGAATTGAACCTTCACTTCAGCCCTGACTGCACTTATATCTCAGAGTATGGATTCCCCTACACCTTTGTTGTCACATTTCTCAACTGTAGCAGCAGAAGAGATTTTACAGCTCATCCAGTCTTGCAATTCTTCCACCTGCCCATTGGATCCACTCCCTTCCACTATGCTCCAGACCATCTCGCAAGACCTTCTGCCCTTCATTTCCACTATCGTCAATAGATCCATAGCATCTGGTCAGGTACCAACTACTTTCAAGAGAGCAAGGGTTATTCCCATCCTAAAGAAACCTGCTCTGGATCCATCAGACATCAGTAACTACAGACCGGTATCACTTCTCTCGTTTCTTTCAAAAATTCTTGAACACATTGTCTATAACCAACTGTCTGTCTATCTCTCACAGAACAACCTCCAAGACCCCAACCAGTCTGGCTTTAAAGCAGCTCATTCCACAGAGACAGCCCTTTTGGATGTCTCTGAGAAACTACATGCTGCAAGATCAGCCAAATTGTCATCTGTCCTTATCCTCCTTGACCTTTCAGCAGCGTTTGATACGGTCAACCACAGGACTCTCTTGTCCACCCTCAGGAGTCTTGGGATTTGCGAATCAGCTTGGGAATGGTTTGCTTTCTACCTGGAAGGACACTCATATCAGGTAACATGGAGGGGAGTGACATCTGCTCCATGCAGACTCTCCACTGGCGTCCCACAGGGCTCAGTACTTGGTCCTCTTCTTTTCCCCCTGTATACTCACTCTCTTGGTGAAGTTATTTCCTCACATGGGTTCTCTTACCACTGCTATGCTGATGATACACAACTTATCTTCTCTTTCCCACCCTCAGATGCCACAGCTTCTGACCGGATCTCAGCATGTCTGGCAGAAATTTCATCATGGATGACTGCTCATCAGTTAAAGCTCAATCCTAGCAAAACTGAACTGCTGTTCATCCCAGGTGATTCATCCCCAGGTCATGATCTTGCTATATCCTTGCACAATGATCTGGTCTCCCCTTCAGCCACAGCTCACAACCTTGGGGTAACCATGGACAATCAACTGTCCTTTTCCTCCCATGTTGCTAATGTGACTCGCTCATGTCGGTTTCTTCTCTACAACATTAGAAGGATTCGGCCATTTCTGTCCACAGAGGCTACTCAGGTACTTGTTCAGTCTCTTGTCATTTCTAGACTGGAATACTGCAATGCACTGCTGGCAGGTCTACCTAGGAACGTAATCCGTCCTCTGCAAATGATCCAAAATGCAGCTGCCCGGCTTGTTTTCAACCTGCCAAAGTTCTCGCATACCACCCCGCTGCTGCGATCCCTCCACTATCTTCCGGTAGCTGCACACATCAGATTAAAAACACTGATGTTGGCCTGCAAAGCCAAAAATGGACTAGCTCCCTCTTACCTCAAAGCCCTTATCACGCCTTGCACTGCACCCCGCACCCTCCGATCTACCAGCACTGCTCGACTGGTTCCACCATCTCTCAGGGTAAGAGGCAAGTTTACTACAAGACTCTTCTCTGTACTGGCACCAAGGTGGTGGAATGAACTTCCCTTAGAGGTCCGGACAGCTGAGTCACTGGCTATTTTCAAGCGGCGGTTGAAGACCTACTTATTCAGGAAACACTTCAACTGGCACTTCTTTCCTTATCTTTTGCATTTTAAAAAAACAAAAAAAAAACACCTTTGACACTTTTTCATTGTAGCTTTGAACAAATGTTTTAAACTCATGGTATCTTAAGTATGTAACTTAGTGAGCCAGCATTAATGTATTCAATGCTAGAGATTTAAGCACTTATGTACGTCGCTCTGGATAAGGGCGTCTGCCAAATCCTGTAAATGTAAATGTTATAGATTAGGAACCTTAAATGTATTAGGACCTTAAATGTAACCATAAAGATTAAGGGAGAATGAACGTGGCCCTCTTTACGTTAGCTTAGTATCTGGAGCATCAAGAGTTGTGGGTCTGTTTACAGGCTCAAAATGGGCAAAAAGTAACTTTCTCTCTTTTCATGGTAAGAACTTCTCACCAAGCTGTGATCAACCAGAACAGAAAACAGAGTGGGAGTGAATGGTAAGGTATATTATGATTTATTTATATAATTATTCAGAATAATTGATAATAATTGATTAATATTATAATTTTTTGTAATTATATTAACTCTACTCATCCAGTACAAAACTCTATGACTATGCCCATCCATTTCTCTAGAAACCTAGACCACGCCCACCCCTAACATGCTAGGGATTAGATCAGTTGGAACCTACTTCTGAATGCACTGAGTGTAATTTATCTACAGTGCTGAGACATACATGGAGAGTTTTCTGGACTGTGTGTCTTTGTTGCTGCTGCGATGCTCTACGGAGCTGCTTGTGTTGCTTCGGATCAACACGGGCATGGACGAGGTGGAGGGAGTCTGGGACAGCGATGTGGACGAGGACGCCACAAAATGATGGGGTCTCAGGGCGTCATCTAGGAGAGAGAGAGCACGAGAGGCAAGTAGGAAGGCTGTTAGTCTACAGAATTGTTTTCATTAAAGCACGCAGGAATGAGATCTTCTGTAGGAACGTGTAGATGGGTTCTACAGTTCTACTGAATACGACCCAGATATTACGGCTGCAGTTCAGATGAATGAAAACTCCCAGTGTGTAACGTTGTGTGTATCTGCGTATGTCTTCATCTTCCCTAGTGACACTTATGAAAGGTACAAACCCAAAGCTTGAGCACTGAAAATATTCTACAATCCCATAATAGTCTACTATCCCATAATAGTCTACAATCCCATAATACTCTACAATCCCCATGAAACCCTGGTGTATAATCTGAAATAAATCTGTCACTACATTCTCCTTTTAGTAAACAAGTGCTTACAGATATAATGTCATGAGTTACACAATGAGTAAAAGATAAAAGATTAAAAAAACAAGATACTTACCATTAATTGTTATAATGGAGCTCTTCCCTGATCCAGGACAACTTCCTGATTCTTTTACTTTTCTAAGGAACAGAACAAACTGAGTGTTAATGTACTGTGTGGAAAATAATTCAGACATTTGTTACCGTCTTTAAGGCAAAACGTTACAGTACAGTTGGGAACAGTGTTTTTAGCCACATTAAACTGTAGTCATGAAATTATTGCATTGGGTTTCTTTTTGTTCCACTTGTTTTGTCTATCTGAATCCTAGCAACGATGAAGAAAGCGTTAAGATCCGCCCAATTCCCCAGCACGTCTATAGCACCACGTATCTCTGAATAGCTTGTTTACTCATAACCTCTCTGTCAGGTTCCATGTCATTATAACACACACTGTGTCTGTTTAAACAATTAAACAATGGATTACACAATAATGACAAATAAATGACACCATGCAAGTTCAGGATAAAAGAAAAGATTTAAAATCACCTTCGATCATAACAGCTAGCAATTTTTCAGATCATTTATACTCTGGACGTGGAAGAGGAAGTGAAGTTGTTCTACTCACAGGGTTTTATCAGAGTTGGACATTTTAGGAGTGTTCGGGTGGCTGCTGAGGGAACGACTTCGAGCTAGTTTGGCTCTCCGCATCTCCTTACCTGTAATCGTAATCATCATCATCATCATCATCATCATCACCATCATCACCATCATCACCATCATCATAGCATTCAACACCACATCCTCCTTCCTCACACTAACCAGCAGATGTGGACAGAGTGGCTCCAGATGTGGACCCTGACATGCCTTTGGTAGCAGACAGTCCAGCTTTGCTGTCTCGTCCTGCACAGAAGATCACAGCGTCACTCTGATTATTCTGCATTATGATTGCACGGGTCTGTACTAATGAATACATGCGATATCGTTGCTATAGCGACAGCTCGTTCACAGAGACACCGGACGCTCCATATGAACGTATTAGAAACCTTGTGTGATGGTTGATGTGGTGAATCTCTGTAAGGAGTAATGTGTTTATGTAACGAGTCTCTAGAGTCAGAAGAAAGTTGGAACTTTACGTTTTCCAGCAACTTCTTAATAAACCCGACAAACTGTATTGGTTTCATCAGCTCCAGTCAAAACAATAGGCAGGTGAGAGAAACAGATGAGTGTTTACAGATCAATTGGTTTTAGACGAATAAAAAAAATCAATGGTACACAAAGAGTAAAAAAAAACACTTCAGGATGGTTTTACAGTAAAATACCCAACCTGTGTGTGGTAACAGTGTTTATTTCACTATAACAGCATGACAGTGAGTTAATAAACACCATACAGGAGAGTTTCCTTCAAGCTGATCTTCAAATGGATGATTTTTACTCACTCTTTTTTTCACCGTGTTTCTCTCCGGTCAGTTTGGCTTCACTCTGCTGCCGTTCCAACAGTTCCTGTGTATTAAAGCACAAAATAAACATAAGACAAGATCAGACTGCTCAGATCACAGAACATTTCTCTCTTTAAATGAATATAAAGTTTGTATATAAAGTTTCCGAAATTGGATAAAAGCCCAAACGGACTGAAAGATTTACAGTTTATTTATATACAGCAATGGATTTTTAATTGCATTAAATATTCAGTCTAGTCTTCCTGAGATAGAATCAGTGTCTGCTGATGGGGAGATGGTGTATTAGTGCTGATGGGGATTTCAGGAGATGGTGTATTAGTGCTGATGGGGATTTCAGGAGATGGTGTATTAGTGCTGATGGGGATTTCAGGAGATGGTGTATTAGTGCTGATGTGGATTTCAGGAGATGGTGTATTAGTGCTGATGGGGATTTCAGGAGATGGTGTATTCGTGCTGATGGGGATTTCAGGAGATGGTGTATTAGTGCTGATGTGGATTTCAGGAGATGGTGTATTAGTGCTGATGGGGATTTCAGGAGATGGTGTATTAGTGCTAATGGGGATTTCAGGAGATGGTGTATTAGTGCTGATGTGGATTTCAGGAGATGGTGAATTAGTGCTGATGGGGATTTCAGGAGATGGTGTATTAGTGCTGATGGGGATTTCAAAAGATGGTGTATTAGCGCTAATGGGGATTTCAGGAGATGGTGTCAGGTCTGCAGGTGATGGAAGTCAATAAATGATTCACCGCTGATATTGTACCAGTTAATAAACACGCATGATCAACAAGTTCTCTATCAGCCGTGTCAAACACACAGCCCAGGTTCAGGACAGATTTAATAAAGGTTTAATATAAATGTAATGATCTGCGATCTCAGTTATGATGTTTCTGTAATCCAGCCCGTGATTTCTCCTGCTGCCGTTCTGAAATTAACACACAACTCATTCCGGCAAGCTTTTACTGATCTCTCACCATTTCCAGCAGTAAAGCCTCCTCCTTCTCCTTCTTTTGGTCCAACAGATCTCTTTCATGCCTTTTATGATACTGCCGAGAGTGAAACATCATCTAAGACAATCGTATTGTATCGTATCGTATCATATCATATAATATATCATGACATCAACACAATACTATCTGATCAGATATAAACGACAGGTTAGATAGGAAGAAATAATTACCGGTTCCGTAATGTCCATTTTGTCCAGCTCCAGAACTGTCTGAGAAAAAGAAATATATTGTTTTCTAGTGTGTTTATAGTTTCCCACCTTTTCAGGAGAACCGTAAGTGAGAACGTGTCTCACCTTGCGCAAGGTAGCTACAACGTCTTTGTCCTTCTCACGACAGAGCAGTTTTCTCACACAGAACTCCAGCTGCTGAAGCAGCTGTTTATCTGCAGGGAGCCGGATGGTAGACCTGAGCCTGGGCAGCATGTAGCACAGTTTATACCTGCACATGGACAGTCACATACGCACGCTTTAAACCTCGGCTCCGATAAGGATGAACAGGATGTGATGGAGAGAGGTACGTATGTGTGCATGTGTGATAGAGGTCACCTGACGTTAGCCACGGGGTCGGTGATGAGCTCCAGTGCCTGCAGGAGGAAGTGCTTACAGAAGTAGGATTTAGAGAAGAGGTCTATAGCGATGTCACACAGGTCCAGAAAACGTAAACGGTTCCAGTAGCTCCGCCCTTGAGCAAGCTCTGAAATCAGGTCAGAAATATTATTTAGATTTTATTATACAAGTTATTTATAATAAAATAAGCACAACAATATTTGCATTAAAAACAATATTTCATAGTTAAACACATTGGTAATTTTATATTAGAATAAATTCGAAATAGTCATTATTTGTATTCAACATTTAAACATTTATATTTTGATAAAAATGACAATAATAACATTAAATTACATAATTATTTAATTAATATGTATTAATTAATATAATAAAATAAAAATATATATAAATCATTATTATATATAAATAATATTTAAGTATAAGATATAAATATAATAAAAATGTTTTGCCATTAAATAATAATAATAATAATAAGAAGAAGAAGAAGAAGAAGTAGAAGAAGATCTAACAATCTATATAGAACTATCTATAATCTATATAGAACTCTAACAGGGATAAAGTATTATATAAAGATAAAAGACCTTAAATGACAATCGTTTATTTAAGCATTAATTATGATGGACGTATAAATGTCACTCACCCTGCATTATTTTGCTGATGATCTCTTGTCTCTGCTCCTGCTTGCGATTATAGCGCAGAAACACACACAGCGTGCGGGCGGCTTCCTTCTGCACCGGTAAAACATTCTACAAACAGACACACACACGCACACACACACATATATACACACGCACACACACGCACACACACACACATATACACACATACACACACACACACACACATATACGCACACAGACACACACACGCACACACACAGACACACACACACAGACACGCACACACACATATACACACACACATATACGCACGCACACACACACACGCACACACAGACACACACACATATACACGCACACACACACACGCACATGCACACACACACGCACACACACACGCACGCACACACGCACGCACACACACACGCACACACACGCACACACACACATGCACATGCACACACGAGGGAAAACGGGTTAAATCTAATGTAATTATGCATCAGCGGTGTGAGTGTGTGTGTGTGTGTGTGTGTGTGTGTGGTTGCGTGTGTCTCACATTGGTGGTGACGATGCTGAACATCCTCTGCAGGAAGCGGAAGTAGATATGGTCTCCGGAGATGACACGAGGCAGACAGGAGTAACGCTGCAGCAGCTTCTCATGGACACGCCAGCGCAGTGAGGATGCTGCCTTCTGCTCAGCGCTCACCAGAGCAGGAACTAGATCAGGAATGGTCACCTGCTGACAGAAGCCATGGGGATTGATGAGAAGAAAATCATTATATGGAAAGAAAATAAACATATTCCTAGTGGTAGCAATAGTAGAGGAAGAGGAGTTGTTTTTTTACTGGTAGTGGACGTTAAAATTATACTATTAGTAATATAAGAGTAACAGTAGTGGCACTTTTTATAGAGATAGGAGGATGAAGAAGTTACTAGTTTTAGTTTTACTAGAAGTAGTAGTAGAATATAATTCCTGTAATATGTAGAAAACACACACACACACACACTCACACACACACACACACACACACACACACACACACACACTAGTAGAGGTACCTTGCTCTCAGGTCCTGCTCCCTCTCCCCTAGATGTTGCCAGCTCTAATGTCTCCTGGAGATGATTGAGTAGAGCATCCAGTACCTGCAATCACCACAGACAGAGACTCAGACAGAGGTTCAGACAGAGGTTCAGACAGAGATTTAGAGTTTCAGACAGAAACTCAGAGGTTCCGACAGAGTTTCAGACAAAGACTGACAGACTAAGATAGAGGTTTAGACAAAGATTCAGTGACTCAGAGGTTCAGACATAGACTCAGACACAGACTCAGACATAGACTCAGAGGTTCAGACAGAGCTTCAGACAGAGACGTAGAGGTTCAGACAGAGACTTAGAGGTTCAGACAGAGACTCAGACACAGACTTCGAGGTTCAGACAGAGACTCAGAGACACAGAGGTTCAGACAGAGACTCAGACAGAGTCTCGGTATTGTGTAGATATAATACTATTGTATTTACACCTGTAGAGAGATAAAAATAACACCATGTTAAAGTCAGATTTTAAACCCCAGTTCAGTTCAGCAGGACTGAAGTGTATGTGAATATACGTGACTAGAGCAGGGGTCGGCAACCTTAAACACTGAAAGAGCCATTTGGACCAGTTTCCCACAGAAAAAAAAAACACAGGGAGCCACAAAACCCATTTGACATCTAAAATGAAGATAATTCTGCATATATCGTTTTTACCTTTATGGAAAGTATAGAAAAAACTGTAGTGGGTTGCATTTATGAAATCAATGAACTGCTACCGAGTAAACGAAATTTTATTTCTGCAAGCAAACAAAAATATTTTGAACAGTTTGAACTAACCTTAACAAAGAGACGCTGGGTTGAAGGTTACTTTCAAATAAAATGTTCAATGTCTAACTGAGTCCTCTTCGTATTCATGACATCAAAATTTTAACACTTAAGTAAAGTTGGCGCATATTCACAGATTGGAGTTTCCCGAGTCAATAACTCCTGAGCTAAACGCTGTTACTACACAAATAACACCTCTTTTTTTATAGTACTAATGTGGAGAGGCAGCTACAACCCAATTTTCCTTAAAATCAGCTTTCCTCCGCGTTGGACAAAATACACAAGTCTCTATGTGCAGATTCCAAGGGACCGTCTGCAAAGTGCAAAAACCCGAAAAGCGAAAACTAAAAAAACAGTCAATAACTTCATACACTGTACTGTGAAGTCATTGATTTTTTTATTATGAAAAATCATAAAAATATACAAAAAGACATTTCTCCCAAATAAGTGTTGTAGTATAACTATCAGGAAATCAGTGATGTGTGAGCTGAATTTGGTGACAGTACAGTGTATTACAGTGAAGTTATTGACTGTTTTTTGTATTCGCTTTTCGGGTTTTGCACTTTGCAGACGGTCCCTTGGAATCTGTCTCAGGTGTCCGCACATGGAGACTTGTGTATTTTGTCCACTGCGGAGGAAAGCTGATTTTGAGAAAAACAAAATATGCATATTTTGAGCGACAAAAAAATTAAACACGGTTTATTTTAATGTTACAAGAGCATCATAATCTTAGAATTTCATTTTTTAAAAAACTAACTAACTAAAATAAAATAAATTTCAATTAAATATTTATTTTCCAAATCTACAGGGAGCCACAGCAGAGGGATGAAAGAGCCACTTGGGGCTCCGGAGCCGCGGGTTGCCGACCCCTGCTCTAGAGTGTTGAGTGTTATACCTTCACAGACTCAAAGGATAGACAGCAGTGAGTCACACACACACACACACACACACACACACACACACACACACACACACACAGGTCCCACCTCTAATGAGTCATCCTGCAGTAAGGTGATCAGTTCTTTGTGTACATAATGCACATTCGGACCAAGCAGTTTAACCACCTGTGAAAGACAAGTGTAGAGCTCTGTTAGAACCTGTAATCCTTACACTGTGCGTGTGTGTGTGTGTGTTTGTGTGTGTGTGTGTGTGTGTGTGTGTTGTAATTACATCTATAATCCACCAGCATTGTGTGTGTGAATGAAGTCAGTCTTAAACAGCGTTTACAGAAGAGTCAGTTCGTGACTCATTGCAGGTTTAATGTAAACACACATGCAGCATTTCAGTGTTGCCGTGGTAACAACATCATGCATCTATAGAATATAGCTGCAAATGTGACTAGATTGTGAAGACCTGAGGTGAAGTAATTCACTACTTTGATATGTCCTGCTGTGAGCGGTGAGTATTTGTAGTCATGATTTTAAGAACGATTTTGAACACGTCCCCTGATCTGTGATTGTATTTCATTGCAAGACAACGTGAAAAGCAGTGCAGGGAATGACGTTCACTACAACCACAAAGGTTTCACTCTAAAAAAAAAAAAAGAAGGTGCTGATTGTTTTTCACTGGTGAGATTAAGCAAGTTGAGCAGCAGTGAAGGTTTTACTTTTCAGTGTGAAATGTTTTCATGTCTTGTGTGTTGTGCTGTAATAAATCTCCTTTTTGTTCTTATAGCAGGTTGTCATTAATATTGTTTGTTCTTTAGAGTTAACAGAAATATTATAGAAATCATTGATTAGAATGTTTCTAATCGCTGCTTTAGTTGTTTGTTATCCAGCTAGTCTTATTTATGAGATATCATTTGTGTAAAAGTAAAATTGCCTAGAAGTACAGGTTCTTTACCTCATGGAACCCCTCGGCAGCCGTGCGCCGCACCGAGATCTCAGGATCGTGGCACAGGCTCGAGAAGGTCCGGTACAGCTCGGACAGAAAGTGGTTCGGATCAGCAAATAACACCATGGCCTGTGGACCAAGTGAGGGATTAAGAAATGCTAATAGGATCAAATCATAACAACGTATTACAATGTTGTTCAGGCTGAAATACACAAACCTGAGGGCTGAAACCAGCTACAGAAGGTCAGAAATACTCATTTTATTTTAAGATTATATGAATAATCATCCTCTGTTTTTATTTCTTCTTAACTATCCAGTAATATGCATCAATTTCCTGTGGGATGTGTTTTGGTTAGAATGAATGTTATTTATCAGACAAATGAAGGCTGTAACTGAGAACACATTATTTTATTTGCTGCCAGTGAACGTTGCTAGCGGCTCCTTTCTTTGTAGTTATGAAGTCTAATAATTACTAAATAACCTAAAGTTTTATTCCTTACTGACGCTCCCTGTGTAGGAAAGCAACATGACAGTGATCTTTAAGTACACCTCTGAGGTTATCTGTGCTTCAGATGGTGCAGAAACGGGTTTCATTTCCTCTGACGAGCAGCAGATCAAGGCTTCCTCCATCACAGCAGGTCTCTCTACGCTCCTTCTGCACGGCGCATTGCTTTTTAGTTTTGCTCAGATGGAGAAGAACATGATACGAATCCATGCTCTAAATCTGGCTTCAGAAGCGACCGTGGCCTGTTTAATGGTGTCTTGTTGTAAACTTTGTACTCGGTGTGAAATCTGTTTCCTGGTATTTCATTAAAATGGAAGCGTGTGAGATGTCAGTGCTTTGTGTCACTCACCGGGAAATTGTAGGCGCAGTTCCGGCGCACCAGCGCGTACTTGTTCTCTAGCTCGAGAGGGTAAGGTTGGCTCTCACAGTGGCCGTTCTCATGCTGAAGTCCGAGGCAGCACAATTTCTTATAGAACTCCAGGAACCAGAGGTGCTGCTCGTCTGTAAAAGATGCTGTGTGGAGAGACAGAGCTGCGATCAGCACAAAGATCCGGAGTCTGGATAAGATCTCATGTGTAACCACAGACAGAAGGGGAATTAATGAAAGCTCAGAAGTTCTTCAACAGAATCTGAGCTCACAATGGCTGGTTTCAGTACAGAGAACCTAGGAAGTCGGAGCTCAGGTGTAGCGTTCAAAGTCTCTATTTAAGTCCATTTTCCTGGATGCAGCATTCAGATTAGAATATATTTTATTTACTGATTAGTAAACATATTTTAGGTCCTATTGCATGTACGTCATGTTTAAGATCTACACACAGCTTTCTTTTAAATAAACACATGGGGGAGGGAATTTTCCTCCTCCTCCTCCTCCTCCTCCTCCTCCTCCTCCTCACTGTTCATCATCATCATCATCATAATCATCATCATCACATGCTTGCCTAGTTCTTCTTGGCCTTTCATACCATTATGTATTCCATTGTTTCCTAATAACATTATGACCAATGGAGGTTGCAAACAGGAAGCATTTTCTCATTTTACAGCATAAAAGTCTTTCGTTATTCATTTGTTTGTTCAGTTTAAGAAAACATCCTGAGAGAAATCAGAAGCTGCTCTGGAACATTCATCAGCCTGTGACTTACGATATGAACTAGGAAGGTGCACAAACTTTTGCACAAGCCACTATTCAATGTGTTACACACATACCCGATGTGTAAACCGACTGAGGGTGCCAATACTTTTACATTTTTACAGAGTGCTGCGTACACTGCGCTGGTGTGGTTGAATCAGTAAAACGAGTCTTACACAAAGAAACATCTGCATTTAGTCACATTAGCATCGGCTCCGTCAGTAAAGACCGGTGTGATTAGCGGTGTGGAGTAGGAGCATAGGTGTGATCAGGGTCAGGACGCTCACCTGAGAGGCCGTGACACAGTTTGCCGTACTGAAACGACAGTGATGCCAGCACTGCCTCATCAGCTTTAAAGCACTTCTCACAGAACGTCTTCACCAGTGGGAACACGACACGTGTCTTGTCGTCTGTGGAAAAGGCACGAAAAAGAAGACGGAGACTGTTATGGCTTTATACAAGTCCATCTCTACTGCGCTATTAACATTAGATACGGTCACAAAGCAGCGTGGAAGGAATCCATAGGGAGAAGACAGGAAGTAGAGATCAATCAAATTAAACTGAAACTAAAGAAATCTTATGAATTACGTAGAAATATACTTTTTGACACTTGTTTGTAAGCTGTAGGATAATAATGATAATTAAAGCTGCAAGCAGCATTTCCCAGGTTCAAGCGTTTAAGGCCTTTAGGGAGTTTAAGGCCTTAAAGGATTTTCACATACACAAAGTGACCCGCAAGTTACAGAGGGTGCCACAATATATGTCATGTCATGCTACATATGTCATGCTACAGAGGGTGCCACAATATATGTCATGTGAAGTACTCACCTGTCCAGTTTTCCCTAAAATAAACAAAGTCATATCCATAAAGCGAAGAAACACAAGCACCCAAATGTAGAACGAGTGACCCGCAAGTCATTTCCTGAAGAAAATGTGAATGTGCTTGCACGTGGCAAATTCCCCTCATCGTGCTGAGTGTTTTGATATGTAATATGTCCATGTTGTGCTAACTTTTGGATTTCGCTAATTTTGGGGGCGGGGCTACACGTGACGTCAGTTCCCCTCATCGTGCTGAGTGTTTTGATATATGACATGTCCATGTTGTGCTAACTTTTTTGATTTCGCTAATTTTGGGGGCGGGGCTACACGTGACGTCATCAGAATACCCGCGAGAATCAGAATCTTTCTCAGAATCAGAATCTTTGCACAAAATTGGGTTTTTGGACTGTTGGTGGCGCTAGAGGGCTTTTTTTTAAAAATGGATGTTTTTAGTGATTTTTCCGTTATAGCACCACCAAGTAGCCAATCGCCGCGGTTTTTGAACTGTGACCTCAGTTTGACCTCTTTCACATGCGTCCCAGGTTTGGTGTTGATAGCGCATTTAGTTCTTGAGTTATTGACATTTTAGTAAAACTGGCTCCTCACAGTCCGAATGTTTTGGGGGCCCTAAAGGACCCTGAATCAAAATTTCGACTTTTTTTCGAAGATTATTGACAATGAGACTCCAGAGAATATTACTGCACTGGATTGGTCTCGATCAGGCGAAAAACCTAGGACTAGTTAGCAAAAGTAGGTTTCGGACAAAATGCACTATAGCGAAAAACTTTTCAAGGGGGGAATGAAATTGGAGATATACATTTTTTAAGTCATGAGCCAAGAATTCCAATGATATAAAGCACTTGAGATTTGGACATACGGTTTTAGGGGTTATGGGCACAAACGCGTTGATGGGTGCTGAAGCGCCCCAAATTGTCCGATTCCGCTGAAACCTTGGCCCTGAGTAACTGTGACCAGTACTACCATCTGACCAAGTTTGAGCTCTCTAGGCCTTACAGTTTGGGCTGCACGACCGTTTCTAGGGTGGAATAATAATAATAATAATAATAATAATAATAATAATAATAATAATAATCCTGATCTGAAGAACAGACTGGGAATAAATGACAGAAATGTAGTGTTGCTCACCGTTGTCGAACATCTCCAGGAGGTTGATGATGGTGTCGAAGGCTGCCAGTCTCACAGTGCTGCCCTCATCACGTGCCAGCTCCACCAGCTCCGGCAGCACCACGACCTTCGTATGTTCCGGTCTGAGCCACAAAAAAACACACACAACATCATCACATGGAAAAAGATACCGTTAGAATTTTATTTTTTTTAAGTTTATTAAAGTGCAAAGAGCAAAATCCTGCACGTGTTCATAGCGCTGTTAAATAGAGTCATGAATGAACATCTGCACTCAACATGGCAGCAAAGAAGCGTTTCAGTACACACACTGTAGCTAACACATTCAGCTAGCGTCTCGACTAGCGTTTATTAGCTCTAACAGTCTGTGTGCATATTTGTAGGAGGAGCTCTGACAGTCCAAGGGGAAACCACACCTTGTACGTATTTGTGTTTATTGTATACGTATGTATTTCCTTTTGAATCAGGAAGTCAGAGTGTTAGAGATGTTCCACATCCCCACTGGCTCTACACCGTCCTGGCGGCAGCTTAGTGATCCCGTGAAACACTGAGAAGAGCGAAGGGTTTAATGAGAGCCTTCAACAGCTGGTGAGAATCTCTCACCTTCATCCACACAGTTTATTCTCCCAGTACAGGGTGAGCAACAACATTTCACAATAAAAAGTGTGCTAACAAACTGCTAGCCACACACTTGTGCTGCATTAAAAAAAATGTTAGAAATTAATTTGTAAAAATCTGTAAGAAACTTTTTCACCCTATTTTAAAAATTAAAAATACTCTAAAATTTTCTTCCAGGGCTTGTAAAAAAAAATAATTAAATGATGCCATCACAATATCTCAATTTTCCACATTATGTCATCAATTCTCCAAACACTAGCAAGAATAGAGGATTAAAGATGTAGTGTGTGTTGGTGTGTATTACTGTATATGATCCTCTTGTTAATACAGAATAAAGAATCAAATACAAAAAGCTCTGAATCATTTAGATCTGAATTATTTAGATCTGAATCATTCTCACATTCATATCAAGTTTATTGAATCATTTTCAGAGAGAAATGAATTTTGTCTCTTTTATCTTTCTCTCTCTCTCTCTCTCTCTCTCTCTCTCTCTTTCTCTCTCTCTCTCTTTCTTCCTCTCTTGTATTTTTCTTTTTACCCAATTCCCCTGGCGATGTTCTCCAGCTGGTGACACATGCAGGAGCGCACCTCGTACTCCACGTCCTGACACAACGACCTGACCAGAGGCAGCAGGTCCTTCTTCACCCTGCGCAGAGAGCAGAACAGTACAAGGGCTCAGTGCTGCTCAGATGTATACTGCTGGATTTTGATTGGTCAGAGAATGGTGTTGATTAAAACTCTAGATCAGCAGCTCTGACAGTAGCTCAGGTTGATATTAATGTGCTCCTTCGTTACTATAGCAACAGCTCTCACAGGGACGTAAAGGGAGTGACTTGTTTCATAAATGATCCAGAACAGTAAATAGAACTATAAAATGATTTCTAATAATAGGATAACTAATTAAAATAAACTGGATAAAGATTATTTAATTAGCGATAATCATGACATACATAATATTCCTTCTATGATAGAATGCTTTTTATTGCTCCTGACAACAATCCATGTAAACCCTCATTCCTCAAACCTTCACACAAACAGGAGACTCACACTGATGACTCAAATTTGGCAGCCACCTTCCCCAGGATGCGACAGCTGGCCAGACGAGTCGGTAAAGACTGCGAGAGCTGAGCTTTGGAAACCAGTGGGCTCAGAATCTGTGAAGAAGATCACACCACAGTATCAGTCACACCTCAGAGGCTCACTTCTGTGTTCTATATTCAGATAAACAGCAGATCGGGAACTTGCAACAGTGGGAAAGGAACAAAGTGAGAAATAAAGTTTTTCTTTACTTCCTGTCTGATGGTTTCCTTCGGTAAAGCGTCGATAGCTGATAACAAAGTCTCGAGCCAAGCGCTGCTGACCACTGTGGGAAGGAGAAAAAAGAAATAAACCTCAGTCTCAGAGGAACGAGCAGGTCTTGAGAAAATGAAATCCAGGTGGTGTTTTAATGTAATGCAGAAAGACAAGGCATAATTCATTAGAGAGCAGAAATGCATTAAAAAATGCATTGTAGATTTGTATCTGGTCAAAATTTGATAAAACCAAGCTCAAGTCACTTATATTGTCATGATGACATCATGGTATGATGTCACTACTCACTAACTTCATGACTATAGACCGGTCATGTTTAGTCTAATTTCAAGATTATACTGTAGGATGATGAGGATGACATTAATAATAACTGAATAGTGTTCGATTCAGTACCTACTGCATTCAATTCAGTACTTACTACATTCGATTCAGTACCTACTGCAGTTTATTCAGTACCTACTGCATTTACATTTACAGCATTTGGCAGATTACAGCACTACTGCATTCTATTAAGTACCTACTGTTTGTTTTAAAGTTTGTTTCTTGTTTAAACTTAAATTTAACAGATTACTTGCTTGCTAGCATGATCCCAGAATTTGATTATATGTATAACATAAAAGATTTGTTTGTTTGAATTGTCTATTGTTGAATTGTTTATTTTAGTCTATCTGTAGCGGTTGGAGAAGACATGTACTGTCTCTGACCTGTGTCCCGATGGTCTAAGTTGAGGAGGACGATCTGTAGGATCGAGTGTGTGTGCGTCTGGATGAGGACGATGTCGTCCTGAAGGACGGTGAGGAAAGAGCCTGCTGCGGCGAGCTGCATGTCCGCCCCGGCTACGTGCAACACTTCCTGTGAGGGAGCAGAGAAGAGGCTGGTCACCTTGGCCTACTGCTAGAAGACTCAATCATAGGAGTGGATCATGTTCTGATTGTCAGGGCAGAGAAGAATAAAACGCAGTATCTGATTTTCATACCCTGACTTTTGGCACCACTCTTCTGAACGTCTCGGCTGGGTTCTGACGCACCAGGTTTGGCAGGTTCACGATCACGCTGGCTCGCTGGACGTCCTGCCCGGCGCTGCACACACACAGCATCATATAACTCTCATAAAATGGGTGCAAACTCATTATATAGAAAAATAAATAAAAGAGAACTTTGGTGTCTCGGTAGTGGAACAACTGGCTGAATTTTCTCTCTGTATCTAGAACAATAAATCTAAACATTAACACAAACACTAAGGTGTCTATGGAGTACAGAACTTGCAAGCAAAGGGAATATATATATATATATATATATATATATATATTTATATATATATATATTTTTTATAGGTCATTTTGCGATGGTGATGGGTCCCTGTACCTTGTGTTCTCCCTTCTTCCCTGTGCTTTGGCTCTGAGGTATTCATTACCTTTACACTCGCAGCACGTCCTCAGTGCCCTTTGTTGGCAGAAGGTTATTTAATAACTAAGAATGAGATGTGTTTGCTGCCAGGACTGTCAGAGAGAGAGAGGGAAGAGGAAGCTAATGTGGTCATGGTGTGCGTCTGCTCAATACTGTACCTGCACTGGTGTGCAGAACCGTAACTCTGTCTCTGTTCCTGACGAGTGAACAAAGGAGGTGTGGACAGAGCAGAGCACCTGCTGTCTAAAAGCTGACTTTGACAAACAAACCCTGGGTGATCAGGGGTCCAGTAACTTCACCTGGCTCTCTGAGCATGCGCTTCAGCATAAGTAAAGAGGGAGCAAAAGTTCACGTTCAGCTACAGCACCGTGTTGAGCTGTAAATCACAGGGTTTTATTAATATGCTCCTGATCGTTTCAGGACGACTTGCTCTACAGCAGATGCTCCACTGTTAACAAACAAGCAAGCTACAAACTATCACACCGTCGGAACCACTGTTGTGTCAGTCAGCTTTGTGTTCAGGTCATCAGTGAACATGTGAAGACTTCAGCAGGGATGAATTAGTGTTAAGTCTGTAATGAACTCAGTAATGACTCTGAGCTGTTAGTTCCTCAGGAGCTCTTGGTTACACAATTCCACTGGACTATAAACTGTTGTAGAAATGACATTATTTACATTAACATTATTAATATTAACATTATTCATATTAACATTATTTACATTGACATTATTTGTATTAACATTATTTACAGTGATATTATTTCTATTAACATTATTTACAGTGATATTATTTACATTGACATTATTTCCTGTCCAGTGTCACTAAATATAAATAAATGTTAGAAATAAATAGTAACTTGATTTAAAACTTTACAATTTTTAAATACTTCTGTAGCTGCTTCGAGACAGCATCCATTGTTAAATTGTGATACAAATAAAATGAATTGAAACTAACGTCTGAACACTATTTATACTACACAGTGCAGCTCTCTCCCTCTCTCTCCCTCTCTCTCTCTCCCCCCTCTCTGTCTCTCTCTTTGTCTTTCTCTCTCTCTCTCTCTCTCTCTCTCTCTGTCTCTCCCCCCTCTCTCTCTTTGTCTCTCTCTCTGTCTCTCTCTCTGTGTCTCTCTCTCTCTCTCTCTCTCTCTCTCTCTCTCTCTCTCTCTTTCTCTTATCTGTCATCTCACAGATTTCTGCTTTGGCAGCCTGCTTTTAAGCTCCGAGTGGCAGTCAGCAGAGGCAATTAAACTGTTCTGAGAACTAGTTTGCTGCCCGAGGGAGCCGAGGTGTGGAACAGCACTGGAACTTAATTAGCACAGGGAAGGAATGCTACAAAGCTTTTGTAGGTTAAAGTGAAACATGCAGATCTGCCAAGAAAGGAGGTGATTGGTTGAGTTCGGGTGCATATTTATTCTGAGATCAAACTGTGACAGAAATAAATAAGCTCATGTGGCGTGTTTCCTGTTGACAGTCTGAGAAGCTGATAGAACACACACACACACACACAGAGAAACACATATACACACACACAAACACACACACACAAACACACATACACAAACATGCATATACACACACAAACACATATACTGTACACACACACACAAACACTTACACACAAACACACACACACACAAACACATACACACACAAACACACACACAAACACAAACACACACACAAACATATACACACACAAACACACACACATAAACAAGCACACACACACACACACACACACACATAAGCACATACACACACACAGTTTGTGTCATTTAATCTGTAACACTAAGCTCTGACACAATTCCGTCATCAAGTTATTTCTCAATGAAAAAATATAACAGATCTGGGGAAAGCAGCAACAAAACATTCTGTCATGTCTAATATCAGAGCATCAGAGAGGACGAATTGGCAGAAAAGTACAACCCGGTACAATGAGTTCAACAGTCAAGACTAAGAAGAGAAGAACGGAGCTGCAGGACGAGCTGAAAGCAGCAGGAACAAGAAACAAACAACCACCATCATCTCCTTTTCATCTCCTCCGCCGCTAGCACACAGGAGGAAGATCATTCACACTCTGCTCAGACTGTCTGTCAGTCATTCAGAACTGACAAGGTTTGGAGAAATACTAAATTGTGTGCATGATCCCGTTAACAGCAGCATACACACTGTGAAGCACGGTGGTGGGAGCATCATGATACAGAGCCACACTACTGAGGTGGTACACACCATCAGAGCAAAGTGATTTATCAGGAGAACTTGATCTTATTTAATGAATGTGTGGAGATGATAAATGTGGCAACAAGACAACGATCAGCAAACACATAGCCACAATAACTCAAGAAGGTCCTGCATTGCTGAGACCAGCTCTTGATCCACAATGTTCCACAACAGATATCTGTTATGGTTTGGCTAAACAAATAAACTACAGATCCAGCATCAATTATAATAATGTAAAATTTTCATCAATGGCGTTATTAAAGTTCTAACACACACACAGTCTCGCTGTGGACGATCAAACATCTGAGATGTCTCTATAAGCCATTCCAGACTTGTTAATACTAATTACGTCCTTTGTTTCTGCAAAATTGATGAGCGAACCTGTGTGTGATTGCTTCTGAGGCATCCTAGAGCATTTCGACCAGACGTTAGTGATGTGCTGGCGGTTTTAAGGCTATCTGATAAAAGTATAATCCAATCTGGTAATCAGATAGCAGCCATACAACATTAATCAGCTGAAATCCTGCAGCAGATAGAGATGGATGGAGGTTGTAGCTGTGTGTCTAAGTGTCAGTAACGTGAAGGATTAACAACGCTCTCTTTTACAAGTCTGCTCATCCTCCGGAGATGAACAGATCCTTAACTTGGCTGAAGATCTGAATGAACGGTCGCTGGATTAAACATGAAGCGGGTTCCTGAGTGGTGAGTGGCTGGACTCGCTGTCATGAAAAATGATCATGATAAACTCGTCATGGTGACGAAATATCCAGATTCTTTAGGTGGAGTTTTATTGCTAGTTTTTGTTAGTTCATTATTTAGATTTATTTCTTTAAAAATAAAAAGAATACACTGCAGGGATTTTACAATACACATGTCGATATTCCGCTCGTTCTGCGTTCAATTTAATATTCTAATGGAAATATAATGTAAGGTTGTAATATCTGAGATTTATACGTATATAACAGTCACTTTAAAAATAAATACAAATAAATAAATAAATGACTTCACTTAAACAGAAACATTGGAAACAAACATCCGGATGAAGACGTTCACTCCTAATAGATATGATCAAAGAAATAAAAAACCTTAAAATGTGCTGCATCTAAATCGAGGGTTTGTATCATATATTCTATAACAGTGTTACTCATTGCGTGGCTCGCGAGCCTCCTGCAGCTCGCCAAGCTTTAATATGCGGCTCGCATGGCAGTAAATAATACGATATGATCACATGGTTCAAATTTATTTTTCATTTAAATAACATTAAAAACAATGAGGGAAGCATAGAAAAACGAATGTGCTCTATTACAAATAATAGTATATATTTATATACATTATTTGACTCGTCACTGACTCACTGCGTTCTGCGCAATAGCCAGTTTTTGGCAGCCTGCCAGAAGCTAGTTTGTGTTTCATGCTAGTTAACAACTTGTGTTTACTGTACACACGGACTAAAAAATGGATCGATTTCTTATCAAACAATCCCGCGCACAAAATGAACAGCAACAAAGTAATGTGACAGTGACAAAAGAGGTAAATGATGGGGAGCATGCATCATCCGCAACTCAAAGACTGAATAACTTGGCATACTTTGCGGTGAAAGTGGCTCTCCTATTGACTTTGTCCTATCAGTGTGGCTCACATGAAAAAAATAGTGAAGACCACTGTTCTATAATATTGCTGTAGAAGGTAAGGTGTTTATTTACCTGAGGAGGTAGACTGCTCGCTCGATGTCATTCAGATCTTCATCTACAGTTAACTTCTCGATCTCTTCTGCAGTCTGGAACATCACCCAAAACATGTACATTAATATATATATATATATATATATATATATATATATATATATATATATATATATATATATATATATATATATGTACAATGTATACATTAATACATCAAAATATCTAATCTGTAAACCAGAAAAAAACTTACAGTAGAATACAAAAGAAAAGAATCTGATCCAATATTAATAAGTTGCTTAAATTAGAGAATTTTTTTGGTAAATGGAAATGTTTATATAGAAACAGACCTAACTATAGGTCTGTATATTATGTTATGTTATGTTATGTTATGTTATGTTATGTTATGTTATGTTATGTTATGTTATGTTATGTTATGTTATGTTATGTTATGTTATGTTATGTTATGTTATGTTATGTTATGTTATGTTATGTTAGCTAGGTGAATATGGATTTTTCCTTTACGTTTTTTAAAACAAATGGCTCAATACTCATTATCATTGTTTGACACTCGAGGATTCTGTATCAGTATCAAATTTAGTATCAATATCAGTATTAGCTGATAGTCAAAGTTCTGATCATTATTAATATCAGCTGATGCTCCTGATTTCACTGCTTTTTTGCTTTTAGCTGATTCCCCAAATACTGTTAATGTGTTAAAGTGTTAACTGTCAGTATTAAGTTAACCAGTGTTAAGTGGTTCAGTATCAGTACTGACTCTTAATACTCCTGAATTATGTACTATGATAAATATTGTCTGATACTCAACCTATTATATATATATATATATATATATATATATATATATATATATATATATATATATATATATATATATATATTACGGTTATAACTGTCCACTCCAGGGATTCACTCTGATACTCCATGGTTCAGTATCAGTACTGATATTGTTTAATACTCCAGAGTTCAGTATCCGTATCAGTTGATACTCCATGGTTCAGTATCAGTACTCACATAAGCTGATACTCCCGATTCTAGTAACCTGTTGATACTGATCCTGATTTACACCCTGTGATCAATGCTGTTTGATAATAAAGGTATCTTATAAAAGTGTGTGTATATATATTTTTTTGTCCATGTTTTTATTGTCCATGTTTCAGTATCTGAATCAGTATCAGCTGATATTCCAGGGTTTAGGATTTTTACTGGAAATGAAAGAGAGACATCATGCCATCTCTAGTCCATCTAATAAGTAGACAGCCAGATGGTGGATTTACTGCTTCCAGATGACTCAGCCAGATATGTGAGGGGGATTTACATGCGAGGATGGTGAGGTTGTGAGGATGCGAAGCACGATGGACTGCGGGGGAAGAAAAAGAGAGAAAGAAGTGCGTGGGCCAAGAGCCGCGGGGGCGGAGAGTCTATTACTCCGGGGCTTCTCTCATTAGCCAAGGCACTTCGCCTGTGGAACCTCCCTCCCAAAAAAGGATGCTCAGAGAACCCTAGCACTGCCTCCTCCTCCTCTTCCTCCTCCTCCTCCCCGTGCGTACGTATTTCGAATACCTCCTCATGCTGTACGTGACGAGACTACTCATCTCAGAAACCAGAGGAACCTCGTACTAAATCCAGTTCCATATGGTCCGGTAGAATAGCTAAGGGTTTGGGTGGGATTTAAAAACTGGAAGGATCAGGAGAGTGAGGAGGAGCGGCAGCGGTGATGCGCAAAGCTGTCAGAAAGTGCGTCACTTGGTGAAGCGGTGTGGGCAACCCCCATGCCATCCTGTGTCTTCTGAACATGCACTCATCAAAACACACACACACACACACACACACACACACACACACACACACACACTACTGGTGCAAATCTAACATGAAAAAGATGCAAGAGATAGCAGTCCTCTCTCACACACACACACACATATTTATATATAGGTAGCAGGGATACCTTTAGACTCCTGCGTATAGGTCTCTCGATAAACGTCAGGTCCTGTAGGTCATCGATCTGTCCAAACATACCGGACTGACTCAGGGTCATCTTGCTGATGAACATCTGCTCTGCTTTTAATGTCTCCTTGTCTCCTTCTTACACCTCAGGCATCTTCTCTGTGTTCCTCAAGTCTGATGATAATTTCTCTTTCTCCCACAGCCAACAATGTAAACTCCTTCAGCTTCACCAAGGAACAGAATCAGAAGTTCAGAATCATGCTCCTTGGGTGGTGTTGGGGTACTCCAGAAAAGAAAAAGAAAAACACCCATAAGAACCTAATCATTAGCTTCACAGTCATATCTCAAGCCTGGAACAAGAATTCCTTCAGATGAGCGAATTATGAGTAGATGATTGAACTTTAGATGGATGATACGAGGCTGCTGTTCCATTGCACCAGCTGTGGATTAGGCGGAAAATCCTTATGTTTATCCTTGTCTAATGTCGGAAATGTAAAGTCGACAATCTCACTAAGTCACGGATTAAGATGTAACAGATAACTAGCTTGCTAACTAGTTAGCTCACTCAGCTAGTAATACTAACCTGTACAGTATGTAACCGAGAGATAAAGCGCTGCTGCTCTATTAACTGGGTCTAAAGCGTCACGCACAACCGACAGCCCCGATCTAACGTATACATATAAATGACACGACACTAATCTAACGTTTCCGGTCTAAAAAAAGAGACAGAAGCCGTTGTTGTTTTTTTGTAGCAGTGAAAATCGGCGCTGAGCTCCTAGCAGTAGCAGCAGCAGCAGCAGCAGCAACAGCAACAGCCCACTCGCTTCAAACGCACTGCACCAACTAAAGCCGTCTCCATGGAGACCGCATGCCACAGGAGCGCGCGGCGCGGCGCGGATCAGAGCGGCTCGCGCGTCAGTCATCCGCGGCGTCCTCGTGCCCGCGTTCGTCATTGGCGTCGTCGTCATCATCATCATCATCATCATCATCATCATCATCATCGGCCAAACGCGCGTGCGTGTGTGACAGGAAAAAAGTAACGGAACAAAAAAACACAAAAACACACAAGAAGTTTGTGGGTCTACAGAAGGCGTGTCTCAGTGTCTCATTGTCCATAAAAGGAAATGTGGGCGTGTCTCTGAGGCCAAGCACTGAAATGAGAGGTGCCCTAGAGTGGGCGTGTCATTAGGGACGCCATATAAGGAAGTCGGTGTTCATATATGGTAAAAGGAAGTGTTCTTTATTACGCTTGTATTATACAAGTACAGAAAGTGCATTTATTTTAGATGGTGCCAAACAAGCCATGAAGAAAAGTCCTGAAAATATACGAAGAAGAAGAGGAAGAGGAGGAAGAAGAGGAAGAAAAGAAAGAAGAAGCAGAAGCAGAATCAGAAGAAGAAGAAGAAGAAAAGGGAGAAGAGGAAGAGGGAGAAGAAGAAGAAGAAGAAGAAGAAGAAGAAGAAGAAGAAGAAGAAGAAGTAGAAAAGGAAGAAGATGATGGTGAGGAAGATGATGAAGAAGAAGAAAAGGAAGAAGAAGAGAGGAGAAGAAGAAGAAGAAGAAGAAGAAGAAGAAGAAGAAGAAGAAGAAGAAGACATAAGTGTCTGCCATGTTATTATATGGTTTTGAATCTTTACTTGGACTGAAATGAAACCAGACCTTTTTCAGTATATTTTATTACAATATATGCAAATAATAGGCAAATTATTCCTCTAATTATTTAACAAACACTTGTACAGTTTTGTATTTTCTACACTAAGCAGAGAATTTGACTCAGATACGTACAGTGAGTTAATAAATTTTGAGACCTCGTGTGTGATGAGTGTGATGAGTGTGATGAGTGTGAATGTGAAGACATGGTGAAGTTATTTATAGGCGTCTCTACAGGTGTTCAGTGGAGTCCGATGGCATGTTGTGTTGTGTGTGAACATGAACCATGCTGAGGTTCAGGGTCCGTGGTGTCTGAACCCCTGCTCTGTCTTTCACAGGAGTGAATAACAGAGTCATCATTATGTGTGTCACTTAAACGCTGACACAAATATTCCATAATCATGTTCACAGAGCATTTACATTTACATTTACATTTACAGCATTTGGCAGACGCCCTTATCCAGAGCGACGTACATAAGTGCTTAAATCTCTAACACTGAATACATTAATGCTGGCTCACTAAGTTACATACTTAAGATACCATGAGTTTAAAACATTTGTTCAAAGTTAGAATGAAAAAGTGTCAAAGGTGTTTTTTTTTTTTAAATGCGAAAGATAAGGAAAGAAGTGCTAGTTGAAGTGTTTCCTGAATAAGTAGGTCTTCAACCGCCGCTTGAAAATATCCAGTGACTCAGCTGTCCGGACCTCTAGGGGAAGTTCATTCCACCACCTTGGTGCCAGTACAGAGAAGAGTCTTGTAGTATACTTGCCTCTTACCCTGAGAGATGGTGGAACCAGTCGAGCAGTGCTGGTAGATCGGAGGGTGCGGGGTGCAGTGCGAGGAGTGATGAGGGCTTTGAGGTAAGAGGGAGCTGGTCCATTTTTGGCTTTGTAGGCCAGCATCAGTGTTTTGAATCTGATGCGTGCAGCTCCCGGAAGATAGTGGAGGGATCGCAGTAGCGGGGTGGTATGCGAGAACTTTGGCAGGTTGAAAACAAGCCGGGCAGCTGCATTTTGGATCATTTGCAGAGGACGGATTGCGTTCATAGGTAGACCTGCCAGCAGTGCATTGCAGTAATCCAGTCTAGAAATGACAAGAGACTGAACAAGTACCTGAGCATCCTCTGTGGACAGAAATGGCCGAATCCTTCTAATGTAGTAGAGAAGGAACCGACATGAGCGAGTCACATTAGCAACATGAGAGGAAAAGGACAGTTGATTGTCCATGGTTACCCCAAGGTTGCGAGTTCGTTGTGCAAGGATATAGCAAGATCATGACCTGGGGATGAATCACCTGGGATGAAGAGCAGCTCAGTTTTGCTAGGATTAAGCTTTAACTGATGAGCAGTCATCCATGATGAAATTTCTGCCAGACATGCAGAGATCCGGTCAGAAGCTGTGGCATCTGCGGGTGGGAAAGAGAAGATAAGTTGTGTATCATCAGCATAGCAGTGGTAAGAGAACCCATGTGAGGAAATAACTTCACCAAGAGAGTGAGTATACAGGGAGCAGTGGAGCAGCGAGTTCAGGAGCAAACACAGAGACGACGCAGATCACACACAACATTTCTACAACCCAGCTCAGGAGCTCAGGTGGACTCTTTACAGGTAGGGCTTTCTCCCAACATGAGCATTTACATCCACACAGAACACACACTGTAATAATCACATGATCTGTTCTGTCCCTCCATCATCACACACACACACACACACACACACACACACACACACATACTCGATGTGTATCTTTAGCCATGTTAGAATAAAACTCGAAACACATGAATACAAAATATTTTAAATATTAGCTTGAAGCAAAAGATTTTACCTCGATCACATAATACACAGTATTACACGCATTTTTTATTACATTTAGAAATATTCTGTGATAAATACCTGTAGTTGCTTTTGATTGTGTACGAAAGAGTGTGTGCGTTAATGTGTGTGTGTGTTAATGTGTGTGTGTTTATGTGTGTGTGCGTGTGTGTGTGTGTTAATGTGTGTGTGTTAGTGTATTAATGTGTGTGTGTTAATGTGTGTGTGTGAGAAAGAGAGACACAGAGAGAGAGAGAGAGAGAGAGAGAGAGAGAGAGAGAGAGAGAGCTCACTTTATCTCATGCTTTATCTTACTCTAGTTCCTCTAGAAGCTCAGTAGCTCCTCCAGCGTGTAGATGATCAGTGAACAGGATCGTGTGCTCTAACAGCGTCATTCAGCCGGAGTGTGTGACATGGAGAACTCTCCTCCATCTCGACTCCCTCAGACATGCCCAGTACTCTATCTACAAATTATATTCACCATTAAAGTAACAGTGTAAAATACTTCTGACCTCTGACCTCTGACTGACAGGAATGAGGATCAGCTGCTGTCGGCTGTGGGGTCTGGAGATGTGAGGAAAGTCAAGAACCTTCTGATGTGTGAGTAAACTCAGAGGAATTTGTATAGTTACAAATATTTATTCATCCAGTACAGTAAACACTGTGATAGTAATAGTTGTAGTATTTATATGTTGTAAAGCCAAAAGGACAAAAAGTAATACATTATAATGACAATCTAATACTTAATCATAAACAAACAAACAAACAATTAACACTAGATTTACTGACTTTTTTATTTTCTGGTGCGGGTCCCGAGGTGTGATTCCCCCCTGTTGAGATTTTCACAGTTCTTCAGCCCTGCTTTTGTTGTGCAAACACCCCCATCACCTGTGAGGCCTGGCTCATTTGCATTTGTTCACTCAGAGTAGCTCAGATCCAAGGCAAGCCAAACCTCTGTGTGTGACATGGAAACCTTCAGAAAGGCCTGCCATATCTATACAAAATAGTCTGTTTTATTTATAAAAAATTGTGTGCTAAGGTTTGTCATTGCCATAGTACATATGATATTTATATAACCCTTGTGCAGACCTGGGGTCTATTTGACTCATCTGGAAAGTTTAATGTGTCATAACTTGGGTTTCCTTCCACCTATTTGCCTGAAATTTACCAGGATTGTTCCAAATTATGAACTTTGCAAGTAAAATTAATTTTGTCTATTTTCGTTAAACTATGTGTTCGTAAAATAAATACTTTGCTCCTCAAGTCCTCCCGAGTCAATTTGACCCGGCCACATTTAGTGGGGCAATAGGTCACACTTTTGCCATTTTCAGCACAATGAACATACATACAGACACAAAAATGCACACATAAAATGTCCACTAACACAGGCACCCAAAACACATACTCACACACCACACACACAAACATGCACACACATACACACACATTCACAATATATGGATACACAAGTCTGTTTTATTTTAAAGTGTTTCAAACTTTACAGCGTTTGCAGACCCAGTGTCCATCGTCCCTGCATTTGGCACAGGTGAATTTCTGACATGTTGCACAGGTAAACCTGCTGCGATTCCTATTGCAGCTCTCTTGCACTCTCTTTCACCTGCAGTCCCTGGCACAGCAGCTGCAACAGCTTCAGCAGCCTGCCTCTGTGCTAATATTTCCTGCTGCATGAATCGGCAACGAAGTTCCTTAGCTAGAAGACTCAGAAATAATCTTCTTTTGCCTGTCCACCCTGTACATGCCTTGTACAAAATGTAGGCATTCACCACCGCCAGGTCCAGCATATTGTAAAAAATCGCGTTGCTGCTCTTACGGAATACATCCGCGCCATTTGGTCCAACACGTCTACACCACACTGTAAAAGCAGAGAGAGAGAGAGAGTCATGAGTATATGTGCTTTTTTCTATAGGCCTGTATAGTACACATCAGAAAACATTGTAGCACTGGTGTAAAATTATACACACATTCACATACCTTCATGTGGTTATAGTCTGTTATCGTGTTGGGTTTCCTCTTTCTGCCATCACCGATCGTCACGTCTTGGTGCATGGAACTTAGAACACACACAGTCTTGGTTTTTTTTAGGTGCATAAATTGTCAAGGAGACACTGCCACTTCTAAGCACTGAAGTGGAGAATACCTCTCGCTGTGCAGTGTCTTTTGCAAGTTGAGGAAGTTCACGGCAGACTTTATTCACCGTGCCCAGTAGCATTGTTTTGCGCTGCAGCAGTCTGTGCGACAGTGGCAGTAAAGTAAAGAAATTGACCGACGTGACATTTCTGCCATCATCCAAAAATGGCTCCATCAGATTCATGACCATGCTCTCTGCCAGCCTCTCTCCCTTCTGACGACTGGGATCCTTTCCCAAGTAAGGAGATGCATTGCAGACATATTTGGTCTCCAAATCCGTGGCCATCCAGAACTTGATCCCAAATTTGTCTGGCTTGGTTGCAATATACTGTGTGAATGGACAACGAACCTTGGTAGGGAACAGCTGTTCATCTATGGTCATGTGTTCTCCTGGAGTGAAACTCTCAGCATAGTTCTTGTTGAAGCGTGTCTAGATGGAGACCGCAGCAAATTTGTGTGTTAGAAGGTGTTGCATAATTGAAATGAATCTATCTCGGGGCATTGTCTCTTTGAAAGCCAGGAGATTGTTTTGAAACCATTTTGACCATTTTTAATGTCAGTCAATAATAAAACCTGTTTTTTTCCAGGTCAAATTGACTTGAATGCTTATAAATCAAAAATTCTACAATGATCACCATTCTGTGTGATCAGCTTACATTTGTGAACATTTTACACTTGTTATGTCTATTTTGCCTACCAGATGCCATCTGATCACCCAAAAACGGGCTACACACACATACACACACACACACACACACACACCACTCAGAAACATAATTTATTGTGAATAAAACTTCCTTTACACCTCTTAAGCTTTTTATTATACTTAATTTATAAACAATAAACCTCATGAAATTGTGCCATGTTTTTAAGTAAAATAAGCAGAAATTATTAAATATTATTTTGGATAACCACTGGCTGGTGTATGTTAAACATCGCCAGGTCAAAGCTGACTGAAGTAACAAAATTCATAAATAAGAGAGAGAAAACAAATATGATTTGAATATGAAAACACAACATGTGTGTGTGTGTAGCATCATTTCGGTAGATCATATCAAAAGCATATCAAAAGTGTGAAATATTTACAAATGTGTAGCTTTTTTTTTTCTGGAGGCCTAATGAAATGCAATGCCCAATTTATGTGTGTGTGTGTGTGTGTGTGTGTGTGTGTGTGTGTGTGTGCGTGGGCGCGTGCACGTGCGTGTGTGTGTGTGAAATGTTTACAAATGTATAGCTTTTGTACTGTCTGGAGGCCAACTGAAATGCAATGCCCAATGCTTTGAACAGTGTTTGACTGTGTGTGTGTGTGTGTGTGTGTGTGTGTGTGTGGCATCATTTCTGTATAACATATTTTGCCCCTGCTAGGCAAAGGCATATCAAAAGTATGAAATATTTACAAATGTGTGGCTTTTTTTTTCTGGAGGCCTAATGAAATGCCATGCCCAATTTGTGTGTGTGTTTGTGTGTGTATATGTGTGTGTGCATGTGTGTGTGTGTGTGTGTGTGTGTGTGTGTGGTGTGTGAGTGTGTGTTTTGGGTGCGTGTGTTAGTGGACATTTTATGTGTGCATTTTTGTGTCTGTATGTATGTTCATTGCGCTGAAAAGGGCAAAAGTGTGACCTATTGCCCCACTAAATGTGGCCGGGTCAAATTGACTCGGGAGGACTTGAGGAGGAAAGTATTTATTTCACTAACACATAGTTCAACGAAAATAGACAAAATTAATTTTACTTGCAAAGTTCATAATTTGGAACAATCCTGGTAAATTTCAGGCAAATAGGTGGAAGGAAACCCAAGTTATGACACATTAAACTTTCCAGATGAGTCAAATAGACCCCAGGTCTGCACAAGGGTTATATAAATATCATATGTACTATGGCAATGACAAACCTTAGCACACAATTTTTTATAAATAAAACAGACTATTTTGTATAGATATGGCAGGCCTTTCTGAAGGTTTCCATGTCACACACAGAGATTTGGCTTGCCTTGGATCTGAGCTACTCTGAGTGAACAAATGCAAATGAGCCAGGCCTCACAGGTGATGGGAGTGTTTGCACAACAAAAGCAGGGGAACAATGGAGCTGTAGGGGTGCTAAGAGGTGTGAGGTCCAGGGATTTTACGCCAATTTGCGCAGCTTTAGTAAATCTAGTTAAACCACATGCTAAATTATGTCTATTAGTGTAGTTATTTTATATATTTATTGATTATTGGTGTTTGTTTTTACCATCACACACAATTTATTTGAGACTGCGAGGTGCTTTAAAACTATTTATTTATATGTTTGTTTGTTTGTTTGTTTTTATCGTTTGTTTGTTTTTAATCTGTTTTTGTTTACCAGTCACACACAATTTGAAAGTGTAAACAAAAAAACAAACAAGAACATGTATTCTGTTTGTTTGTTTTTTTTGTTTAAACTAAAGCCTGATGTGTAGTTTTAGTTAAAATCATGTAAAATATATATTTATTTAATATGTAAGCAAGTTTTTTTACTTCAGTATAATGAAATATATAGATATAGAAATATTATAAAGAATCAACACAAAACATTTTAGTTTGTCTGTTTCTTTCTTTGGTTGTTCGATTGTCTGATTGATTGTTTGTTTATTTGTTTGTTTACTCTGCTCAGCGTGTGCGAGGCGTAGCACTCAGATGGTGCATCTCCTGCTGAGAAATGGAGCAGATGTCAATCAGAGGTGTTTGGATGGATGGACGGCTCTGCACGAGTCCGTGTCCCAGAACCAACTGGAGCTCTGTGAGGTTTTAGTAGAGCACATCAGCTCTCGCAACATCTACGGAGTCACATCGCTGTTCCTCGCCGCTCAGTGCGGATGCTTGGAGCTGCTCGTCTTCCTCATCGCACTGGGTTTGTAAACATCAAGCAGCTCTTGTTCTAATGCCTTACAGTTTCTATAGTAACAGCTCCTTCACAGGGTCAGCTTCAAGGTGGAACTGTAGCAGGACCTCGACTCTGTCTCAGCATGCAGGGGTTGAATATTTTGCTACAACAATGCCGTGTTTTGTGCTCGTACAGGTGCTCATGTAAACACCCAGGCGAAAGACGGAGCCACAGAATTGTATGTGGCATGCAGGAACAATCACTCAGACGTGGTGGAGTTGCTTCAGTCTCACTATGCTGACGCCAACAGACCGGGAAAGGACGGACTTTTACCTCTTCATTTAGCAGCGAAACACGGGAACAACAGGTATAACACAAACAAACACAAACAAACAAGCAAACACAAACAAACACACAAACAAACAAGCAAACACAAACAAACACAAATAAAACAAACAAGCAAACAAACAAATAAGCAGACAAAAAAACAAACAAATAAGCAAACACAAACAAACACAAACAAACAAATAAAGAAAAAGAAACAAACAAAACAAACACAAACAGACACAAACATGACAAGTCAAACTGTAAAGCTCAGATTTCTGACTCTGATTCTTAGGTCTACTGAAAAATTCTACATTTTTAATCTGATCATTTAAAGCCTAGTTTTTAAAGAAACAACATTTGGTGATGTACTGTACAGGTACAGGTACAGATGTTTTTGTGAATGTTTTGGTAGAAACCAGGTTCCTCAATAGTTCTCCTTTATTAGATGATTCTAGCTCTGTAAAGAAGATAAACTTTACTTAATTATTGTGATGTTTAGTGTTGTTTTGTGTAGTGTTGTGTAGTTTTGCATAGTGTTTTGTGATGTTTAGTGTAGTTTTGTGTTGTTTTGTAAACTGTTTTATAGTTTTGTATGGTGTTGTGTGGTGTTTAGTGTATTTTTGTGTTGTTTTGCGTTGTGATGTGTAGTTCTGTATGGTGTTGTGTGATGTTGTTTTGTGTTGTTTTGTGTAGTGTTGTGTATTTTTGTATGCTGTTGTGTGTTGATGTTTAATGTAGTTTTGTGTTGTTTTGTGTAGAGTTGTGTAGTTTTGTATGGTGTTGTGTGATGATGTTTAGTTTAGTTTTGTGTAGCGTTGTTTTGTGGTGTGTAGTTTTCTATGGTGCTGTGTGATGTTTAGTGTAGTTTTGTGTTGTTTTGTGAAGTGTACTCTAGTGTTGTGTAGTTTTGTATAGTGTTGTGGAATTAATAATCTGCTGTTGTCTCCTCTCTGATAGATTCTTGGTTTGTTCCCTTTCATGTTTTTCTTTTCTTCTGATCCTGAACCAATAAATTATTTTAAATAAATTATTAAAATTTCATAATATTTTAGTTATTTATTACAGCTGTAAGTTTTAATCATGACCTTTACACTGAAAAAAAGACAAGTTTGTATTTCCACCTCAGTTCCTGAGAAGCTTTGGATGTTCCTCTTCACCATTAACCTGTTTCTCCTCTTCCTCTTCCTCATTGCTTCCTCAGAGTCTTCTGCAGCTCTCCAGGTTGAGAATCCAACAGCTTGCAGGTGTAAAAGGATTGAAATGTATCAGGAACCTTCCAGAAAGAATAATCCGCTTCCTCAACCACAACGAGCAATGTGAAGATGTACTTTAATCTCCTGAAGACACACATCCAGACTCACTCACTATGACCTCACTCACAAAAATACATAAATAAAACACCTGACAGGTACAGGTACAGGTACAGGAGCAGGTACAGGTACAGGAGCAGGTACAGGCACAGGTACAGGTATAGGTACAGGTACACAAAAAGGTACAGTACAGGTACAGGTACAGGTAGACAAACAGGTACAGTATAGGTACAGGAACAGGTACAGGAACAGGTACAGGTACAGGAACAGGTACAGGCACAGTACAGATACAGGTACAGTACAGGTATAGGTACAGGAACAGGTACAGGTACACAAACAGGTACAGTACAGGTACAGGTACACAAACAGGTACAGTACAGGTACAGGAACAGGTACAGGTACAGGTACAGTACAGATACAGGTACAGTACAGGTATAGGTACAGGAACAGGTACAGTACAGGTACAGGATTAATCTGACACTGGAGACTCATTTAGTTCCATTTCATTCCCTAAAACTTGTAAGAGCTGCTGCTATAGAAAACTAATCAACACTTCTGACCAATCAGAGCATACAATTCAGCAGTACTATGGTGTCCTGAGTATTTCTACAAAGGTCTTACTGTGTGTGTGTGTGTGTGTGTGTGTGTGTGTGTGTGTGTGTGTGTGTGTGTGTGATATAATTTTAGCCAGATGATGGAGCTCGAGTTATAATATATAAATATATCTGATATAGAGACACGCTCACATATTAGGTGTGTGTGTGTGTGTGTGTGTGTGTGTGTGTGTGTTTTCAGTTCATTTCTACACATTTTACATTTCATTAAAACAAACTCTGTTGTGTTTATTTGTTTTCCTGCTTTTAATAAATCCATTGTGTTGATGTGTATCACAATACTTATTTAACCTTAAAATATAAAATTTTCTGTATTTTAATTAAACCAGAAATGTTTTATTTTAAATTTCAAGAGCTAAAATAGCAAGACTGTGTCTCAATCCGTGCTCTAGTTCACTGGTCAGGGCTCTGATCAGGGCGTCGGCCAGTTTACGTTGTGTCTCAGTCCGTCACAAAAATATTTTTTTATCGTGAACTTTATTTGAGGTTGTCTTGAAGTGTGGAACGAGTTTAAAAAGTCCACTAGCGAGCTTACAGTCCTGCTCGAAGTAGCATGAGAGAAAGGTGTGTGATGAAGTGAAGACATTTCTAAGAGGCATAGGAAACTAAAAGATTTGATATATTTGGGTTTGTACACTGACTGATGAGGAAATGGAGTCATCAGTGTCTCAGTGTGTGGTGAGTCTGAGTCCTTACCAGAGCCACAACTCCTCTACACAACTCCTCTATGTTACACACTCGTTCCCAGAGAGCAGCTTGAGAAACATTTCTAGACATTAAGTAGAAAACAGGGTTCTTCAGGTAGCTTCATGTTAAAGCCCCACCACCTAATTGTGGCTCTTCAAATTCCTGTCAGTTTGTGTGTGTGTGTGTGTGTGTGTGTGTGTTTATGCAGCCAGAGTGCAGCCCAGAGTTTGTGTTGTTTATGTCTATCTGAGCACTTTGTTTATTCCCAGCAGTATTACTGTATTTCCACCACTATAAGCCCCCTCCCCACTCGCTAGCCCACACATGCCTCACTGTCCTACATGTAAGCCAAGTAAAGATGAGTTTGGGTCACAGGTTTGTTTACGACATTTTGCAAACAGATTGCTTTTGCAATAGCTCTTAAATGTATAATCCAGCTCCCCACACAGATCACTCAGCAGAGACGCTTCCCAAAGAGCACAACCTCTACACAAAATCTCTACTTTGTCCAGTATCCAGGTCTGTTTTCACTCGGGTAGGTCACAAACTCTATCATTCAGCAAATGCTAAATTCTCCTCAATTTCTATAAAACTTCTATATTTTCTTCTAGATGCGTCTATAATTTCTATGTTTAAGTAAGTTCTAGATTAGCATGGTAACCACGAGCATTCCTCTAAACACCTGATCTGGCTAATTTATGGAGTTGTATGAGGTCCAGAGTTTGTTCATCATAGCATGCATTATATTTTTAACAGCTTTAATACAGATAAGAGCAAACGTTTTCCTCCATAAAAATCTAAGACATTAAAAATGAATTTAAATGAAATAAATTCTCCTTAACATGAAGAAAAGTTTGGAGGATCTAAGAGCTGTATTATTTAACCTTGGATCATGTTCAACCTGCTCAGAGACAGCAGATCTCAATGAACCTGTACTTCCTCGGTTAAACAATTAAAATTAAAACGGTGTTATAAAAAATGATGGAAAGTTCTAGAAGGCAAATTTTACTGATCTTCTGAAGCAGTATAATCCATCTCCAGCACTTGCTTTACTTGAGCCAGGTCGAGTAAAGTCTGCTATGAGAAATGTTTTTTTTGTAAAAATATTTTATACATTGTCTATTATAATTATTATTTTTTTATTAATTGTTTGATTAATATTTTTTACTGTTTATCTTCATTGTGACTCCTATTTTTTTCATTTTTGAAAATCAAATCAAACTCAAACTCAAATTAATTTGACTCAAATCAAAAAGGGACATATTAATAAAGGTAACGTTTTAAAATATTTTTTCAAATTCAGTTGTTTAGCACTGGAGCAAAAACCTTTGCAATCTAACCGAATTCATGTGCCACATTTTCAGGATCTCATCTCCCCAGGTAGACGATGGCGGCTGCACAGGTGTCGGCCCCAAGCCTGACGACTTCCTCTGTGGACATGGAGGACTACAGCGTTTATGCTAACATGTCTGAGGAGCAGCTCCTTCAGCTAGCTATTGAACAAAGTCTCGCTGATGCTAATACTCAGCAAATCTGCTCTCGGGCCCCAAGACAGATAGCTCAGTGTTCACATATCTCACAGTCTATGAACATACAACCTCCTGCAAACCCACCTGCTAATCCACCTGCTAACCCACCTGCTAACCCACCTGCTAATCCACCACTCAACCTGTCAACAAGGTTAATCTTCACAAAACACTGTTAGCGCTTTTTCACTAAATAAGAATGCGGTGCAGCATATGAAATGATAACAGTAAAACCAGGAATATAATGTCTATTAAAGTTTCTATTAAAGAGTTAAATGCTTCCAATTCCAATTTTACTTATTTACCCACAGTAACGCTTCAATTTCTTCCAAATCCCAAATGGCTTCCTGCTTACAACACATGTTTTCTACATACGGTAATGTGTACTACCTACCTAGTGCACTACTTTGCACAATTGAACATCACTTCAGATACAGACGCTTAAAAGGAGCAAAACTGAAAAAGTCATTGAAACTTTCCTCTATTTACATGAATGAAAAAAGTATTGGCACCCTTGTCTTGCCTTTAATGGTTTTCACTGTATTAGGCAGCAGCAGGTTATTTTATATCAATTACCATTTAATAATCTTGTCCACCGCTAGTCAATAACCTCTAGAGTGACTAATGCCAAAAAATCAGCATATACATACTCAATATACAGAGCTACAAAGAGTGTTTGTAAAGTGTAGAAAGTGTTTTGTAAATCATCCTTACAGTAAGAACCAATCTTCAAGAATCACCCGAGATGCTCAAAACCATTACTTCAGAAAGGACAAGCAGGAAGTGATTGCTTGGACAAGACAAAATGGATTTCTTAGGGTTACTGTCGAACCAGTCAAGTGAGTATCTTTGAAAGTATCGACAAGACCCAAATTATCAGAAATGTGGCTAAAATTAATGTGTTGTTTGGTGCATTTTATTTGCAGGGATTTAGACCCTTTTCTCTCAGCAATTTGGAAAGGAGATGCTAAGGCGCTAAGTGCGCTAATACAAACCAAGTCCAGAAACCTTCTGGAAGCTAATCAGGAGGGTTGGCTTCCCCTGCATGAGTCTGCCTACTACGGCCATATTGATTGTCTAAATATTTTGCTAAGTGGTAAGTAGTCATTAAATAAATCAAATAAATATAGAACAGTCCTGTGTTTCCTGTGTAGAAGTCCATTTATCATGGTATTTGATTGTGTGATGCTTTTAGCCGAACCGGGGACAATTAACAGAAGAACCCTAAAGAACCAAACGCCGCTTCTTCTGGCCGTGACTCGCCGACATTTAGCTTGTGTCAGATATCTCTTGGAGAAAGGTGCTGATGTCAACCTGGCAAACATCCAATGGGAGACTCCACTGTACAAAGGCAAATACTTTTTAATGTAAATAAATGTATGCTAGCAATAAATCGGGGGTGGCATTGTCTGAAGCAGGATGGTACTAACACCATAGTTATTTCTGACAGTTTTTATAAATCATTGCTACATCAGGTGCTAAAGCTTTGGTGCACTGCTGTTAGGTCAATAAACATCTGTATATATAACACTGTATTTTTACAGCTTGTGAAAAGGGAACCGAAGAAGCTGTTGCTCTTCTGATAAGACACGGAGCATCAACAAACAAGGCAACTGAGCAAGGCTCAACACCATTGCATGAAGCAGTAGCAAGCAAAAAGGTGGAGATATGCAAGATGCTACTGCAAGCAAAGGCAAATCTGATGGCTAAAAACGTTTATGGCATAGATCCTCTATTCACAGCAGCTCAGTGTGGCACTTCTGAAGTTCTTAGCTTCCTGATCATGAAAGGTATGGAACAAACAAAAGACAAGGTCATTTAAAACGTGACATGTGACAAGTGAAAGTATGTGGCAACATTTCATGTTGCTCTTGCTAGTTTGTTAGTATTTCTGTTAATTTACCTTTAGGTGCAGACATCAACACTCAGGCTAACGATGGTGCTTCAGCCTTGTATGAAGCCTCTAAAAATGGTCACACAAAAGTTGTGGAAATACTCTTATCCAAAAGGGCTGACGTTAACAAAGCTAACAAAGCTGGACTACTTCCTATTCATGTTGCTGCTAAAAATGGACATGATGGGTTAGTGAAACAAGGTTCATGCTTTTATAAACTGATACAGAATTCATTTGATCAAGCAAAAGCTTAACTGCATGATTTCTTTTCCATATCAGAATTGTTGCCATGCTAATATCAAGAACTAGCAAGGCCAAAATAAAGCACTGTGGCATAAGTCCTCTTCATATGGCTGCAGAACGCAACAGAGACAATATTCTTGAGATGCTGATAGAGGGCGGTTTGGATGTCAACTTCATGCTGTCAGAGAATTGGTCCAAAATGTATGAGGATCGTCGAAGCACCACACTCTACTGTGCTGTTTGCAACAGTAATGTTGATGCAACCACAATGCTCCTGGAGGCTGGTGCGAAACCAAACTTGGACACTTTCAATCCTCTTCTTGTTGCTGTGAGGAAGGGCCGCATGGAAATTGTCAAGCTTCTGGTCGACTATGGTGCACATATCAACTCCATCCTTCCAACTCATCCTACCGACTTCCCGGCTGCTCTGATTTTTTGCCTGAACTACTTGCCAATGTTTAAGTACCTCATGGATAATGGGTGTGATGCCCTATCGTGTTTTAAGTGTGACTACGGCAGCAATACTCACCCACCCATTAAATCCAACAGTGATTGCAGGGACAGGCTATATTACATCAGTGATGAAACTCCAAACAGCAGCATACAGGTATATCTCTAGAAAAAATGTTGGGAAGTCCCAAGAGTCCATCCTTGGTATTTTAAATCTGTATCTTTTACCTGAGTGTAGGATACATTTAAGACTATATTTAGTGTACAGTCGTGGTCCTCTGTGTTTATTAATCTATGTTACATTCATGTTCCCAGTTAATACATGAAAAAAACTAAAGGTTTAAAGGATGTACTCAAAGTGTTTTAGACCTCAGCAGTTTACATTTCCCTATTTGTCCATCAAAACATTTTCCAAAGTAAGTCAGCATGTGTATTACATGAACTTCAGGGCTTGAAGTTGGGAACTTTCAGGGCTTGACTGGGAATGCTTACTGACCCCCATGAAAGTTACGAAAAAACATCAATTGACCCATGCCTGGGGGTGCAGCCACCAATTTGTGGCCCTTAATTTGGTCACATAAACATTACAGCACAGTGAAATTATTTTTCTTCCCATATCCCAGCTTCCTAACAAGCTGGGATAGGAGAGCAGGATCAGCTATGATACAGTCCTATAGAGTCCTAGAGCAAAGAGGGTTAAGAGCCTTGTCAAAAAACCCAGCTTAGCTTGAATCCTTGATTTTCTGATGAGTATCACAAAGCCTTAATCACTGAGCTAACACTGCCCTGCATAAGGGCAGGGTGGTGTCCTCAGGTGAGCATCTGGTGACCGAGCCACCCACATAACCTGGTCAGGCTCAGCCTTGTGAGCTCACTACCAGCATGAAAGTTGGTGATCTGATGCAATGCCAGCCAGATAACAGGTGTGTGATGGACATTCTTAGACTGACAAGGATTTTGCAATGACAATTTACTTCCCCAGGTCAAAGATACAAAAATATGTGCCAAGGCTGTTTCCTTGAGGTACCCTAGTGACCATCAATTGTACACATTTGAACTTGCTTGTTTATTGCTTTATTATTAAAAAAAATAATGACTCCAACAGTTCTGTGAGATGATCTCCAAGCCATCGGTCACCAGTTGGGCTGGACCTATCATAGACATACTGCTAGACTATGTGGGTCAAGTGAAGCTCTGTTCCAGACTTACTGAACACCTGGACAGTTACTGTGACTGGGCTCAAATCAAAGAGAAAGCAAGTATGTAAAATTCCAGTTAATTTGCAAACAATTTTCATTATAGACCCCTAAGAGCCATGTTAGTGTGTGGTACAGAGTACTCATTAATCATTAATAAGTTCTTTATCCTGGTCAGGGTGGTGATGGATCAAGACTTTATTCTAGTTATGCCTGGGAATACTTCTTGTTTTTTTTTGTTATCAGTCCATCACAGGGCAACATACCCTCATACCCATGGCTAATTACATGTTTCTGGGATGTGGGAGGAAAACAGAGAAACTGGAGGAAACAGGATACAGGGAGAACATGCACATAACTCCACATAGAGAGCAAATTAAGCTCAGGGTTGAACCAGGTGACCTGGAGCTGGAAATCTACCTGCTGCACCATCCATACTTCCTGTGGTATCCTCTCACTTTGGAAAAACTTGTCAGTAGGTGGATTAGTGGCTCTACACTGGCTCCAAGTTTGAATATATGTGTCCATGGTGCCCTGTGGTGGACTTTCCAGTGTTAGTGTTACATTCACTGGATAGGTTCTGAAACCACCCTGACCCTGACCAGATAAAGTGCTTGAAGATAAGTAATGAATAATTACCCAGAACTTATTTAGGTACCTGGGTTTTATATCATACCTGTACCTGGTAAATACTTGGCATTGTTTGTGATTAATGGGACTGTGAAGCATTGAAACTCTTATCTGTCCAGTGCTTCCTCGCCCCCTGATGCATCTCTGCAGGATAAAGATTCGTCAGCAGCTGGGAATCCAGAGACTAAGACAGATGAACAGTCTTCCTCTGCCTGGGAGGCTTATCAGGTTCTTACGGCATGAGAGAGAATTCTTTTTTTAATATTGTGTAAAAGGTTGGACTTTAAATGTGGAAAATAGTCTGTATTTTTCAGATGCTTCTATTTTTATGAATAATTGAAGCCACGGCTTTGCAACAGATAATATAAAGAAATATCCTGAAAGCTTCTCAAAGCTATTAAAGATGTGTAAATTCTCTTTTCTAATGTTATGACACAGTTGTTATTATAAATGTGTTTAGCCAAGCCAGCTGTTTTGTTTTATATTTCACATAAAATATTTTAAAATCTTTTTACACTTTATTTTATTAAATTTGTTTCTGATTCTGATCAGTAGATTAAAGATTAAAATACAAAGTTAATTAGTTGATTTATTATGGGATGCTTAGTCATTTCTCAAATTCTATTTTTTTTTTACTTATTTTCAGAAAGGTTAAATTTGTTTCAATACAAATTCAATTTACAGAACACAAAGTCGACTTAATCCAACTTTAGCACTAAATATAATTTAGTGCAGCAATTTAAGATTTATTCTTAATAAATATTTATATAAATAGTTTGAACCACAGCAATGGAATATCCATTAATAGTTAGTGCTTCCAGCTAGTCAACATTAGCTAAATAAACATGAATCCAATTCCATATGATATTTTACTACATTTATAGTATAATTAATCTAATGTAGTATAATTATTATTATTAGAACAGGCATACATACGAAAGGTGAAGACTGTGTTATAAAAATAGCATTGATGTTATAAAATACATAAGGTTGTACTATATTCTGTGGAATAATGTACAGAAAGTGGATATTTGTATAATATTCTATATGATGCATGATTAAATGTTTGTGCGACAACTTTCTGGTTGATTGAATAAAATAAATTACTTTTTTCTTGTGTCAATCATTAAAATCTGTGCTGATCTAATGCTGTCTATTTAAAGAGTATTTTAAATATAGGTCTTGCTAAATATTTAATTTTATACTATTGGTATATATTGTTAATGAATAATTTAGTTAGCATATGTGTAAAATAATCAGTTGTATTCCCTGCGAAATAAATAACTAAAAATAGCTGCTATTTCACCTTTTATTAAAATTATTGAAAATATATGGATCCAGGAATATGCATGATTATTCAAATCCAGGAACAATTAGGATTATCCTGCTGTCATTACTCATGAAATCACATCACAGTCGTTAGCTAATAAATGACCTAATAAATGAGCATTAGCATTAGTTTCAGAATTCAGTATTACACTCTCAATTTGTGTTTTCATATTTAATGTGTTAAAATACAACATTACCACAGCAACTGTTATCTTCTCATCACTAGCATTAGCTAGCTACTGTAGCATTTAGGTTTAATGGCTGTTACCATACGAGGATCATCGTGTCCGGACCACTTCCAACGTACCAGCGAGGAATTGAAAAGTTCAGTAGACTTTTCGCTTTTAATGAATGTCTTCAGTCATGGTGTCAGGCTCAGAATCTACTCTTTGTCGATAATTGGAATGTTTTCTGGGAGCGTCCTAGGCTGTTCCGCGCCGACGGCCTGCACCCCAGCAGAGTTGGAGCAGAGATCCTCTCGGACCACATCTCCAGGGCACTGCACACCTTCTGACTGGTAAGCTACGCTTTAAATTTAAATTTAAATTTCAACAGCCCTTCTTCACCTCACCACATTGACACAAATGCACACATAGCTCACCCCATATAAACTGTGTCTGTTCCCCGAGCAGTGAGATTCAAAAGTAATTATGTGAGATGTTCTCGAAATAATCTTACTGTAATTAGACCAGAAAAATGCCAAAGAAACAAACAAAATCAGTTCCTAAAGTTTGGGCTTCTGAACATTAGATCACTTGCACCAAAAGCACTTATTGTAAATGAAATAATCTCAGAAAATAGCCTTACTGCACTCTGCCTTACCGAAACTTGGATTAAACCAAATGATTACATCGGTCTAAATGAGTCTACACCTTCAGGATATACCTATAAGCACGAGCCTCGTCAGACTGGTCATGGAGGTGGTGTCACCACTATTTTAAGTGATTACCTTACTGTTACCCAGAGAACACAGTATAGATTTAATTCTTTTGAAGTGCTCGTCCTCAATGTTACACTATCGCACATGCACACGAAAAAATCCCTGACGTCTCTTGCGCTAGCGACCGTGTATAGACCACCAGGGCCCTACACCGATTTTCTTAGAGAATTCACAGATTTTCTTTCTGACCTATTGGTTAGCTTTGATAAAGCATTAATTGTAGGAGATTTTAACATTCATGTTGACAACACAAACGATGCGTTAGGACTCACATTCATGGACTTACTAAACTCACTTGGGCTTAAACAAAACGTCACTAGAGCAACTCACCATCATAATCATACACTAGATTTAATAATATCACACAGAATAGATGTCACTGATATAGATATCATTCCTCAAAGTGATGACATTACAGACCATTACCTCATACTGTACACACTACCTGTAGAACAGACTAACTGTGTCTCACCACGTTATCGACTCGGTAGAACTATTACTCCGACCACTAAAGACAGATTCACAAATAACCTGCCTGATCTGTCTCAACTTCTTACTGTACCCTTAAACACAGACGATCTAGATGAAATTACTAACAGCATAGGTGCTACATTCACTCGCACATTAGACACTGTTGCTTCAATCAGATTACAGAAGGTTAGGGATAAAACGCTTGCACCATGGTATAATAGTCATACTCACACCCTCGAGAGAGACCCGTAACCTCGAGCGAAAGTGGAGAAAAACTAAATTAGAGGTTTAATAGAGGTTTTTAGAATTGCGTATAAGGAAAGTATGTCCAACTATAGACAGGCTCTAAAAGCTGCCAGGGCTGAGCACCTGAGCAAACTCGTAGAAAATAACCAGAACAATCCCAGGTATTTATTTAGCACAGTGGCTAGATTAACAAAACACCAGAAATCTGAACACACTATTCCATCACAGTTCAGTAGTGAGGATTTTATGAGATTCTTCACTGATAAAATCGAAAGTATCAGGAATAAAATAGGTGACACTCAACATATGAGAGCATCTAGTGACCCAGTCTCACTTAAGGCTCTAGACACAAAACTACAGTGCTTTACAAGTACAGGACAGGAAGAGTTAGATAAGCTTATTACTACAGCTAAATCAACAACTTGTTCACTAGACCCCATTCCAACTAAATTACTGAAAGAAGTGTTAAATAAAGCTGGTGAGCCTCTTCTTTATATTATTAACTCCTCGCTATCTTTAGGTTACATCCCTAAGTCTTTCAAGTTTGCAGTTATTAGGCCACTCATCAAAAAACCTAATTTAGATTCAAATGAACTATCAAATTACAGACCTATTTCACACCTTCCATTTATGTCTAAAATACTTGAAAAGGTTGTGTCTGTTCAAATGAGCTCCTTCTTACAGGAGAACAATGTCCTCGAAGAGTTTCAGTCAGGTTTCAGGCCCCATCATAGCACAGAAACTGCACTTGTGAAAGTCACAAATGACCTGTTCTTAGCTTCGGACCAAGACTGTATGTCCCTATTAGTCCTACTTGACCTTAGTGCTGCATTCGACACTATAGATCACAGCATTATCCTAGATAGTTTACAAAATTACACAGGGACAAGCTTTAAGTTGGTTTAGATCCTACCTGTCTGACCGATACCATTTTGTAGAATTAGATGGTGAACCCTCCAGTTTACTACCAGTTAATTATGTGGTCCCTCAAGGATCAGTTCTAGGACCTCTGCTCTTCTCGATATACATGCTTCCATTAGGGAACATCATTAGAAGACATGGGATTAGTTTCCATTGCTACGCTGATGACACACAGTTATATATCTCAACAAAACCAGATGAAATAGCTAAATTGTCCAAATTAACTCAGTGCCTTAGAGAGATAAAAGACTGGATGAGCTGTAATTTTCTGTTATTAAACTCTGATAAGACAAAAATACTAATTATAGGTCCAAAAACCAGTACACAGAGACTCTCACAATTTAACTTCCAATTAGAGGGATGTACTGTTACTAGTAGCTCAACAGTAAAAGACCTGGGTGTTCTATTAGACAGCAACATGTCCTTTGAAAACCATGTCGCCCAAACCACAAAAACAGCCTTCTTTCACCTTAGAAATATTGCCAAGCTGAGAAACATCCTGTCTGTATCTGATGCTGAGAAGCTAGTTCATGCTTTCATGACCTCTAGACTGGACTATTGTAATGCATTACTAGGTGGTTGTCCTGCATCTTTAATAAATAGGCTACAGTTAGTCCAAAATGCAGCTGCCAGATTTCTCACTAGGACAAGAAAGTATGACCATATAACCCCAATTTTATCATCTCTACACTGGCTAACTGTTAAGTTTAGAATTGATTACAAACTGCTGCTACTTACGTACAAGGCTCTTAATGGTTTAGCTTCCATGTATCTAACTAGTCTTCTAACAAGTTACAACCCTTCACGCTCTCTGAGATCCAAAACTCAGGACTTCTGGTAGTTCCCAGAATATCCAAGTCTACTAAAGGCGGTAGAGCATTTTCTTATTTAGCTCCCAAACTCTGGAACGGTCTTCCTGATAGTGTTCGGGGCTCAGACACACTTTCCCAGTTTAAATATAGATTAAAAACTCATCTCTTTAGTCAGGCGTACACATAACACATCCCGTTATATTATATTGTGCACTATTACACTAGACTTGCACATTTTTATGAACAGCAGATATGTTAATCCCTCTGCACTGATCTTCTCTTTTTCAACCCATGCTGAGACACCCAGACATTGTACCAGCTCCGATCGTCTTCCGTGCGATGAAGTTTTTGGACCTCCGCTGAGATGAGGCCGACTCTGTGAGAATCCTGAGACATCTACAGATCTACCAGCTCCAGTTGGACTCTGTGATACTAAGAGGAGATCTGAACTCCATGTGGTCCTTACACCAATACAACACTTGTCTGACTGTATATTTGTAATCACACCATCTAGTGTCACCCATATGAGGATGGGCTCCCCTTTGAGTCTGGTTCCTCTCAAGGTTTCTTCCTTTACCAATCTAAGGGAGATTTTCCTTGCCACTGCTGCCTGAGTCACCTCAGACTTGCTCATTGGGGATAAATACATATACATACATACGTACATACACACTGTGAACTATATATATTTAGAATTTTTATTATATTAATTCTCTATATTACTCCTTATGTTTATATTCTGTTCTATGTTTATGTTCTGTAAAGCTGCTTTGAGTCCATTGTAAAAAGCGCTATACAAATAAACTTGAATTGAATTGAATTGAATATGGCTGTGATGTGACTGGTTGAAATCTCCGAAAGGTTATATTTGGTGACAACTGAATCACAAACTGATTGCCCCACTCCAAAATCAGTTTCATAAAAATGTACTTACAACTATTATTTTAGTGCATTTTTACAATAATAAGAGGATAAAAAAGAGTTAAAAAGATAAAAAAATTTTAAGATAAAAAAGAGGAACACAAACCTATAAACTCGTCTGTCCTGAAGCTTAAAGATAAAGGCAGCCATAAATATGACACTGACACTGTAAACTTCTTCCATAAATATCACGCAATGTGGAGAAAACATGCAACTAAGCGGTTTAGTTTTCACAGTTATACAACAGTCATGATGTGTATCAGCTGTTTGCTTAACATCAAATTATATTTAAACTGTTGCATAAGACACGTGTTGAAATAAACCCTCAGAAACAGCTGAGGATTATAAAACACATCTTACATCACATCACATATTAGAGAAACAACTGTCAGAGATCTGTTACACTGCTCCCAGCATGACCTAGGAGAAATCAGAGCTGTTTGTTCATGTGTGTGTGTGTGTGTGTGTGTGTGTGTGTGTGTGTGTGTGTGATCTGTCAAGGTCCAGAGGGCCGTGACCTACATGTTTTATCATTAATCAAGGTGGAATTTAATACACAGATGAAGATCGAAGATCTACATTACATTTCCAGCGTTTAGCAGATGCTCTTATCCATAGCAACCTACATTTTATCTTATTTTATACAACTATGCAGTTGAGGGCTAAGGACCTTGCTCAGCCTGGTGGACCCAGAATTTGGAGTGGTGGACTACATCTTTATGTAGAACAACAATTCTTTTTTCATATCCTCAGAGAGTTCTTTGCCATGAGGTGCCATGTTGAACTTCCAGTGACCAGTATGAGAGTGAGAGCGATAAAACCAAATTTAACACAACTGCACCCCATTCACACCTGCGACCTTGTAACAGAGTCACATGATGCCGGGGAGAAAAAATGGGAAAACGTTCACTACTTTACATTCCAAAGTGTCGTGTCAGCGTTGTCACATGAAAAGATATCATAAATATTTACAAAAATGTGAGAGGTGTATTCACTTCTGTAAGATACTGTATGCTATGTTGGGAACCTGAACCCACAACCACAGTTTGCATCCACAAGGTGTATTAGGAGCTGAAGGCTCTGTTTGACACTGTCCCTTTCAGAAACCCAAGCAATGGAGGAATCATGAAGGCACGACATGACAGCAGGAATTTTCTTTGTAGAAAAGAAAGACAGAGAACTAAGACCGTGCATAGACTACAGGGAACTCAATGCTATCACGGTCAGGTATCTGTACTTATTCACCCTGGTTCCGCCTGCCCTAGAACAACTCAGACAGGCCCACTTTTTTTACAAGCTTGACCGTTAAAGTGCATACAACCTTTTCAGAATCCGGGAGGGGGATGAATGGAAAACTGCCTTCCACACCATTAGGGGACATGAGTACCTTGTAATGCTATATGGTCTGACCAACATGGCAGCAGAGATTCAATCATTTGTCAATAAAATCCTTCAAGACTTGTTGAATTTCATTGTTTACACTGATGACATACTGATCTGCTCTGCCATGTATGACACCCATGTCACTTATTCAGCACTGTTCTGACCTGTCTGTTAAGGCAGAGAAATGTGAGTTCCACAGAACACCATCACCTTCCTGGGGTATATCATCAGTCCCTAGGGGGTGGAAATGGATAGTAAGAAGGTGAATGCAATCACAGATTGTCACACACCATTGAACATTAAAAAATTGCATAGATTCCTGGATCTTGCCAACTTTTACAGGTGGTTCATCTGGAACTACAGTTCTGTTGTCTGTTTTGTTGGGAAAACTCAAAAATAAAATTGCTGGTCTAAATCAACACAGAAAGCTTTCACCCAGTTAAAACAGACATTTACTACGGCACCAATACTACACCATTCAGACCCGAACAAAACTTTTAGAGTTGAAGTAGATGCCTCCAGTTGTGTCATCATTGGGATGCTTTCTCAACGGCATGGAGACCCAGGCAAGCTGTTCCCATGTCTCTTTTTTGACACATGGAAAAATTACCTCAGTGAAGGGTAACTTTGACATCAGTAACAGAGAACTATTATCCATAACAGAGGCCTTGTAAAACTCCCATTCCAAGTCATTATCTGACCACAAAAACCTTGAATATATCAGAAATGCCAAAAGACTAAATCTCAGACCTGTTCGTTGCATGCTTGAATTTTACTGTAACTTTTAATCTAGGGTCAGAGCCGGGAATGGCAAAGCCGATGCTCTTTCCTGCCGCCATGTCCCCATGAACAAACCCCAGGTTGACGAACATATTCTTCCTCATTCTCCAGGTGCTACGGTATATTAACCTACTCCTACTGCAACTACCATCCTACTATCACATCTTACCGTCCTTTGTCCTATGTTTCTAATATCACAGATACCAGTCTGCCATCATCACTGGAAATTGATGGCACCAAAGGACGGGAGGAAGAGTCATCTCTAGTATCTTGTGGACTGGGGAGGGTATGATTTAGAGGAGAGGTTTTGGGACAATGGGACTGAGTTCCTTGACCCAGCACTCACAGAACAATTTCATAGAAACCACCATCTCCGACCTGCACCAAGACCTAGGGGAAGACCATGAAGAAGAGGAGGGTAGGTTCTGTAACAAATCTACACACAGTTCCCCTCCCCAGACACCAGAGGGAGCCCTCGCCCACATATTGAGCCACTTCCAGGTCAAGGGTTACTTTCTGGTTTTAGACTATTTAAACCGTGCTCATGCCAACTTAGTTGCAAAGTATTGTGTTTTCTTTGCATAACAAACTGTTTCTGTGTTTTGCCATAGTGTTTATTGACCTGTTTTGTTTCTTTTCTTTTACTCTTTGTCTTTGTGTTCTTTGGATTGCTTTTGTGTGTTTAATGACCTCTGACTGTTTCTTGACATTGCCTTGATCACATTTGGACTTGTTTGCCTTGGATTTGCAATAATAAACACTGCACATGGATTTGAACTCTGTTTCTGACCCTGCATTAGTTAAAGGCTATTAATAATTTAATTAACAGAGAATTTATCAGAGAATCTTCTAGCATGACCTGAATATTTAGCAGATTAAATTTCAAATTATTTTTAAGTAATATTTGAATATTTATAATAATATTTAGAATGTAAATTAAAAATGTCCCTGATTCATATCTAAACTTTTCAGTGTTCATTGTAGTATAAAAAAAAAAAAAAAGGAAAAATCTCCTGACTATTACAAACATAGAGACTCTTTTTTTTTAATTTGATATTTTTTTTTACTTTATACTTTTACAAATATTAACTTTGTTCTGCATTGAAGGTCTCATTTTATGGGCCACTATATTAAATGCCAGTGCTGTTTGTGCTTATTCATCATTGTTTGTGTAATTAGAATATATTCACTAAATTTATATAAGAAAGGGGACGCAAACTTTTGCACTATATGTGCATATATAAAACCTATCTATCTTTAAGGGTGTCTTTTTAAAATAAAAACTAAAAACACCTTAAAACCGACATTTTCTTCTGGTATTCTGGTCATATTGCTGTCTGTAATACTTCCTCAGGACACACGGTTCCTGTGGTTCCTCTTCACGCTCTGCTCCAGATATCTGCAGAGGGGAATCTGAGCCCAGAGGCTGGCATGCAGTGTCCCTGAAATCATGTGCACACTTTAGAAATGTCCTATAAACAGAGCGAGGACGCAGGGACACAGACCACTGTAGCAGCCAAAGTCTTCAGTTACTTTTACTAAAAGTAATGAAATCCTGACGGAAATTTGAACTTTCAGACGAACAGAATCAACTTTGTAAGTGTTTTTGTGCTTTATTTCTCTTGGTATGCAGCACTGACTGCTTTATTATTAAAAGTCATTGATTGAATCCTGTTATGAACACAGATGAGCTTCACTGCAGTTTTAGGAATTATTTATTTACACAAAACCAGGACTTTTATTTTATAAATATGTCTGAATATAATTATAAAATAAATATTCAGACATATTTATAAAATAAAAGTCATGATTTTGTAAATATGTCTGAATATTCAGTGTGTGCTTCGCAGCATGCTGTTGTTTGTGTGATATTTTAAAAGAGCTTAAGTGTAAAACAGTGAGAAAAGAAACACGAGCTCGAAATCCAGAGAGCAGAGTTTCCATTTATAAACCTGAAGAGAAGTGAACTAAGTTTATCCAACTATTGGGTCAGACACAACACATGACTTTACAAAAGCACAACAAGACAGTGTTAGAGTGGTAATGAAAACACACACACACACACACACACAAACACACACACAACCTCCATAAGTTGGTTGATTAAAAAATGTTAGACTATGTTTTCTTTTGTTTTAGCCTGTAGTCTGTTTATTGGTCTTAATGAGAATTAGAAAGGGGTAATCAAGGGTAACCAGGGGTACTCAAAGGTACTCATAGGTACTCTGGATTACTCAGGGGTACTTGGGGTATTTAGAGGTAGTCAAGAGTATTCAGGGGCACTCAGGGTATTCAAGGGTTCTCATGGGATATAATTGGTTTTGATTGTATGGTTTTGAAAACATAACACAATGGTACAACACAATCACGTTACATAACACTGTTTCTGAGTAAATTTTATGGAAAAACAACCAGATGACTATCTGAGCTGGTTGCTAGGGTGTTGTTAGTGTGGTTGTTATGATATTTCAGGTAGTTGTGCAGTGTTGTTCGGTGGTTGCTGTCATTCTAGCACCTCAATCCTATTAAGTGGTCTACATCTATGAACTTTGACCTGTGAATTCTTTGAGCCTTTGTTTGTGCAAAAAGTAAGAAAAAAGTAAATAGAAAAAAGCAAAAAGAAGGCAGGGCTGTGGAGGGTTTAGTCAGAAAACAGTAAAGAAGTTGTGGGGGGTTTAGTCAGTAAACCAGTGAAGGAGCTGTGGGGGGTTAAGTAAGTAAACCAGTGAAGGAGCTGTGGGGGGTTTAGTCAGGAAACCAGTGAAGGTGCCGTGGGGGGTTTAGTCAGTAAAACAGGATTTTAAAGGAGCTGTGGGGGGTTTAGTCAGTAAAACAGTAAAGGAGCTGTGGGGGGTTTAGTCAGTAAAACAGTAAAGGAGCTGTGGGGGTTTAGTCAGTAAAACAGTAAAGGAGCTGTGGGGGGTTTAGTCAGTAAAACAGTAAAGGAGCTGTGGGGGGTTTAGTCAGTAAAACAGTAAAGGAGCTGTGGGGGTTTAGTCAGTAAAACAGTGATGGAGCTGCTCATCACCAAAGATTTTCTTTCTGGGAGGAAAAAGGAGGTTTTTTTTATGTAAAGTCTGTTTTTTTACTTTCTGCTGTCAGGATTGTATCTGTGGCATGTTGTCATGATGACTCTGTTATCTTTTTCTTGTGAACATTATTCAGGAGCTCGGATTCCATATGGCGGCTACCGGGGGGCCTATACTGGGGGCCACCAATCCCACGGTGAACTACGAGGACTTCTACGTCTATGGCTACATGTCTGATGATGAACTGATGCAGCTGGCAATTGAGCGCAGTCTCACTGAGACCCACAACAACTCCACAACATCTTCAGCTGAAAACGCCAGAAGCACCATTCCTCAGAGCAGGACAGAGATTCCTCGGCCGAGTCAGCACCAGACACTGCAACTTGCTCTGACTCCACCCCCTTGTCCTGCAAACCCACCCAGGTACACTGCAGAGGAAATAACACACACACATACACACACACAAAGACACACACACACAAACACTCGCTACAGCACAAAACAGCACTGACCCCTCTGCAGACTATTGTGCAGATCTTGTGCAGACTCAAACCACTTTTGGATTTTGAGGTTGTTATTTATTTCCTACAACCGTACATTGAGACATAACAAGCAAATTATTTGGACATGTTTTGGTTTAATTTGTGACTAAATCAAAATTTTTCAGGTTTATCATTTAGACACATTTCAGACTGTCTGCACTGAGAAAACACTCCATTGTTAGAATAAATGATTATTTTTTAAAAGAATGTCAGTCATCAGCTTATCAACAACAATTCACAAATAAATTCAGCACTTCCAAACAGGAAGTGAGATTTTGCTCAAGAATAGTGTGACAGTAAATGACTAAAGAACTGCAAATAAAGAGACACAGATCTTTCGAGTTTCGAGACTCTGAGAGTTTATCTGCTTGGGAAAGAGTGCTGATGTCCCACTGATGGTTTTCCTCTGTCATTAATGCCTAGTGCTAAAAGTGTTTGAACGCCTTCATGTTTGAATAATTTTAAAAAGCTATAAAAGTGTTCATCGTGCTGTGAAGCTGCGTTTTCCTCCTGTCAGTGTTGATTAAACACCGCTCAGATTAACACTGAAACCCTGGCAGGCGGAATGACATTGCAGTCGTACAGCTTACAGTCACTTGATCTAGCTAAATATCCACACCTGTCCCTGTGTCCTGCGTAACACAGCACTAACATTACACCAGTATAAAGTCCACACAAGGAGGAAGTCCAGCTGAAACCCTCCCAAAGCTCACTTTCCACACAGAAATAAACAGAAGCTCTGCCTTGGGCTCCGTGTCTCTGCTTTGTGTTTAACACGGAGATCGAGTTCCACTGAACAACTGAACAGTCACAGATTATTCATTAATTCATGTTTTAATATTGTCTTCATCATGTAGTTAATTTCAGCAGTTTACTACAAGTCTCACTCTGGGGTTTCAGTTAAAATAAATAAATTAATTAATTAATAATACTCTAAGAATAACAAACTGTGTGTTGTGCTGTTACAGGAAAATAAAATAAAATTTTCTAGTGACCTGTTGCACATAAACTCTTTAATTGGCTCAGTTTATGTTTGTAAAGTTAAAGTTATGTATTTTTTTTAATTAAACTGATTAATGAGCCCATAATGTTGACTGAAATTGCAATAAAATATTGAGTCAACTTAATGATCTATTTTGACCAAATAAGGGTCCACTATATTTAAAATTGGATAAGCTATTTTTGTTCAATCAACAAAGTACAAATGTCTCTGTATGTATTAGAAAAATTCTTATAAATTTCATACAATGCAAAATGTATGGTGAATAATGAAATGATTTTTAATAAGATCTAAGAGCACAGTGTAGAACTGCACAAACATACTGCAGACATCAGAACTGTGCAAACTAGAACGCAAGACATACAATGTACAATGAGTGCAATCAGCAAATTCTGTGTTTTTATTTTTCCATTTTACACATTTATTTTACAGCAGCCTGATTTGAACTGGAGGTTCTGTTTACAAAAAGAATCATTACATAGATCATTACTGCACTTTTGTACAAGACTAGACAATTTGTCAACTGCAAACTGGTTTGAGCTGCAAAAAGGTGCATGAGAACTCTGATACACAATGTTACTAATTTCACTTCATCATAAAAATGTATTACAGCTAGTCTTGTAAATCAAATGCTCTTATTTTAGATCAAAAGAAAATTGGTTCCTCACGTTACCATTTAAAAAGACATTATGTTCAACCATTTTACTAAAAAATTAAGTCTGTCTGAAGAATCTTGTGCAAAAGTTCAACCATGTAAAACTCAACCAGTCTGTAAGAAACATCTGGAGTGAAATTCAACTGTGCTGTTTAGCAAATTCACATAATTGTCAGACATCCAAGGTTACAAGGTTCACAAAGATCTTCTGGACAGCCTCAAAGGTGTACCTCAAGTCCAAGGGATGCTCCATGTGAAGAGCATAAAGCAGACCAAAGAGGAGAACGAAGGCTTTTATGACTTCATAAAAATGTGAATGTAATAAATAATAAACCAATGTAAAACCTGAATGTCCATAACTACTTCTTCTCCCAACATTACTGCCACAGTGACCAGCATAGTGTTTGATCCTGAGTGAACAGAACAGTCATTTACCACTTCACAGATTCTCATTTTCATGCCCTTTGTGTATGACCCCAATGCATCAGTGGAAATAATAATAATATTATAATGGACAACAGAAAATTTCATAAAGAAACAGAAACTGGACCGTGGAAACCTTTTGTACGTTTTTTTTTTTTTTTTACGAAATAAACATCAAAACAAATGTCCAGAATGGTCTTTAAAACTGAAGCTGTCTCTCTCGTGTACAAGGCAAGACCACGAAGAATAGAAGACCTATGTGAAATTACCTCAGTTTGTGGCATTTCAACACATGAGCCATGATATATAAAAACATTTTTATAGTTAAAAAAATAATACATACTACAATATCATTCACAGACAGGTAAGTAACAGACCTGGGAAGTTTTTCCAGTTGACTTACCCATATTTGTGTCACTTTGTACATTTTCAGCAAACCCCCTGGCTTGAGTGTCCAGGGATGTCAGGAATGTTGACTTTGGGTCAACACAGTTAATTCCACATAAACCTGTTGATATTCATGAGAGAATCCAAATACACAAACAGCAAATAATGCAGAGCAACTGATTAAGACATTTAGTGTAGTGGTACATTTAAAATGAATATGATTCACCTGTTGCTCTAAAAACACTGTGGCATTCTCAGTGAATTTGTCTGCTTTAGGGTGTGATGATCTCCACAGATGGGCTACAAATACAAATAATATAAAAGTCCTTTAGCAGATTTCCAGTGATGAAGTCTGTAGTGCTTCAGCAGAATGTTACTTATCTGTAGAAAATGTACAACAACACTGTGTTAACAATGCAGCTCCTGGGATAAAAACAAAAAATGTATTAATTACTTATAAGCTTATTATTAACCCATTATTTACAGTATTCATTTCACAGTAACTTTGAAGTCCGACACAAAGGCTATTGAAATTTGGTTAAATAAAGTTCATTTTGTGGAGTAGTGTTTACTCTTAAACGCGTAACATTGTAAAAATTAAGTCAGGAGTCACATAAATAAATGAGGAGGGATCAATCACCACTTATTTCAACATTGCATTTCCCTTGTTATCAAAATATACAATTTTGAACACCACCAATGTTTTGACAATAGTACACAAAGCAGAATTATCAGTCTTTTCACCATTGAAAGCAAGTGCTCATAAATGTCCACCCAACATTAAAGTCCTGAGCTACCACAAATGTCCTTGGTTCTTCACTCCATTATTACATTTACATTTACAGCATTTAGCAGACACTCTTATCCAGAGTGACTTACATTTTTATTTCAGTTTATACACCTGAGCAATCGAGGGTTAAGGGCATTGCTCAGGGGCCCTGCAGTGGCAACTTGGTGGACCTAGGATTCGAACCAATGGCCTTCCGATCAGTAGTCGAACACCTTAACCACTGAGCTACCACATCCCACATTATAGATGTTAAGAGCATGATATTGGAGCTCACCCATAACAGGTTTATCCAAAGTTTGTAAAGGAGCTCAGATATATTCCCAAACTGAGGAGAAACACAAATCTTGAGCCAGGTGAGATGTCCTCAAAATCAAGTAGATACAAAAACCCTATTGAGATGTAGAACATAAATGTTCCTCAACCTGGGTTTACCAGATCAAAGCATGGAGAGAGCAAACACTCCCAGCTAACAGGTATCTTCACTCTTCTTCTTCTTCTTCTTCTTCTTCTTCTGGTGTTTTATGGTGGTTTGGCAGACCAACGAAAAGGTGCATTATCACCACCTACTGATCTGGAGTGTGGATTGAACACAGAAAGGAGGAAAAAAAATTAAACCTTAATTCTATTTATCGTTCCTGTATCTTTTAGATATATAAATAACAATTCTTGAGTTCTCGATTGCCCATACTTGCTTCCAAACAGTACCTTTAGAGAAATATTGTCCACTCCTATCCACCCTAATTCCTGAAATAACTAAAATCTGTCCCTTTCATATGCAGGACACTTATCTAGTATGTGCCTCACTGTTTCCAATTCCCCACACTTCTCACATTCACCCGATTCATGCTTTCCTATTCTAAAGAGATTATGGTTTAGTGCAGTATGTCCAATTCTTAATCTCGTGATGACGACATCCTTCTTTCTAATTCTCAATCTTTTCCTCTCAATTCCAACATTCTCCTGTATCTGGAAGAGATGTCTTCCTTTAGTCCCACTATTCCATACTTCCTGCCATCTTTTACATACTTCTGATGAAATCACTGCCTTGAATTCAGCTCTACTCAAAGCTACTTTAATGTCTATCTGAGAATGATTCAAAGCTTTCTTAGCTAGCAGGTCCAGGTATCTTCACTCACATTTCTTCCTTCCTTTTACTCCTAGCCTAGAGAAATCTCCCTGATAATGACCCCTATTGCCCTCTAATGGCAGGGAGTAAAATTACAACTAACACAAAGTAAGGAACACAGGGAATAGTTTACTGGAACTGTTACACACCTCTTCTCTCAGAAGAAGGCCTGATCTGGCCGTAGAACTTTTTAAGATTTTCTACATGGTAGGTCTCAACTAGTTTGGGTTCGGTTAACATCAAAACTTTGGCAGGCCCTTGCCACTTAGGTGCTAGCTTGGCCAAAAATGCGTCCCCTGCACAAGACAATGGGTGAGCTCAAATCCAGACAAGTTCCCCTTCTTGGAAGGTTACTTGCTGCCTCTTCAAGTTGTAGTATCTCTGTTGCCTGGCCTGGGCCCTTGGCACATTCTCTTTACTCTTTCCAGAAGCAATTGCTGACGTTCAATAACTTCATACGCAGATTGGTCAGGATCAGGTGAACAATATTGGAATAGTTCAAGGGGTCCTTTCAACCTATGCCCTAGAGCGATTTGTGCGGGGGTATAGTTGGTACTCTCCTGCCAAGATGAATTAATAGCAAATCTGAACGCTTCTCGGAAATCAAATAATACCGAGATTAATACCGACCATATATCCAGGTTCTTTTACAGGAGTAAATTGAAGGGTTCCAGAAAATTTGGATATATGTGGCTTGTATTGCTGACAGTCTTGGCACTGTTTGCAGTGACCCCATATGTCTCGCTGGATTTCTGGCCAATATACCACGTTGAGTAATCTGCGCAGTGATTTCATGCACCCAAGATGCAATGATAGGTCACTTTTCCGGCTTTGACCAAGTTCTTCCCAGTTTATTGGTAAGTCTGCATTCACATCATTTGCTTGATATACTGCAGCACTTTCCAGTAGCTCTCCCTCAGGCATTGCACAGAACAGTGAATCAGGCACGACGTTGCATCTCCATTTTCGGTACCAAACAATAAAGTCAAACCCCTGAAGTCGGATAGCCCACCTGGTAAGTCTTGATGTCGGGCAAGGATGGTTGAATACCCAAGTGAGTGCGGCATGATCAGTTAGGACTTCAAAGGGTTTCCCTTCTGGGTATTGTCGCCACTTCTCAACCACCCAGACCATAGCAAGGCATTCCTTCTCTGAAGTGGCATATGATTTTTCGGCTCCTTGAAGCAGCCTCAGTCTGCACTTTGAATGTTTTACAGAAATGCAGCTCTGTGCGGTAAGACTCGCGGTGGTGGTGTGTGTGTTTATATCAATATGGAATGCTGCAAGAACTCTGTGCTTGTTTCTATTTACTGCTCATAGTCAGTGGCGTTTGTGACTGTTAGATGCAGGCCATTTTATTTACCACGGGAGTTTACTACTGTTTTCATTGTCTGAGTTTACATTCCTCCTAGCGCTAATGCTAAAGAGGCGCTAAGTGAGCTAATCAGAGCTATTAGTGATCTGCAGAATGTTCACCCCTCGACGGACTGTTTATCATAGCCAGAGATTTTAACCATGCAAATCTCAAGTCAGTGCTCCCTAAATTCCATCAACATGTGGACTTTGCTATGAGAGGTGAGAACACGCTGGATTTTGTTTACACAAACATTCCCGGCGCATACTGTGCGGAGCCCCGCCCCCATCTCGGCTACTCAGACCACATCTCTGGTATGCTAATTTCAGCATACAGACCACTCGTCAGACGCTCAAAACCGGTTCTGAAGCAGGTGAAAACCTGGCCAGCAGGAGCCACCTCTGCTCTTCAGGACTGCTTTGAGTGCACTGACTATCTTCAGGGAGGCTGCAACCAATAGTGACTCTGTCAACTTGGAGGAGTACACGTCAGCAGTGACCAGTTACATCAGCAAGTGCATTGATGACGTGACCATCTCCAAGACCATCACTACACGCTCCAACCAGAAGCTGTGGATGACTGCTAACGTGCGTGCGCTGCTGAGGACTAGAGACCTAGCCTTCAGAACAGGGGACAAGGTGGCCCTAAGAACAGCAAGGCATACAGGCGATCACTAACTACAAAACCGCTTCACCTGCCTGTGATAGCGATGCCTCCCTCCCAGACGTGCTGAACAACTTCTATGCTCGGTTCGAGGTACAGAACAACGTAACGGCAAGGAAGACCATCCCTCCCCCCAACGACCAGGTACTCTGTCTATCCACGGCCGACATGAGGAGATCTCTATGCAGAGTTAACCCACGGAAGGCTGCTGGTCCAGACAACATTCCTGGCAGGGTGCTCAGAGAATGTGCAGAACAGCTAGTGGATGTCTTTACGGACATCTTCAACATTTCACAGTGCAGCACCATTGTTCCTACGCGCCTCAAGACTACCACCATTGTCCCCGTCCCAAAGAAGTCTACAGTGTCCTGCCTCAATGACTACCGTCCCGTCGCACTCACACCCATAGTTATGAAGTGCTCCGAGAAGCTCGTCATGAGGCACATCAAGACCCAGTTACCACCCTCACTGCATCCCCTACAGTTCACGTATCGTCCAAACCGCTCCACAGACGATGCCATTGAGACAGCCCTCCATTTAGCCCTCACCCATCTGGACAATAAAGACACTTATGTACGAATGCTGTTCATAGACTTTAGTTCACCATTCAACACAATCATCCCTCAGCACCTGATTGGGAAGCTGAGCCTGCTGGGACTAAACACCTCCCTCTGCAACTGGATCCTGCACTTTCTGACTGTGAGACCTCAGCCAGTCCGAATCGGGAACAGCATCTCCAACACCACCACAGCACTGTTCAGCACTGGAGCTCTTAAAGGCTGCATGCTCAGTCCACTGCTGTTCACTCTGCTGACTCACGATTGCACAGCAATGCACAGATCAAACCATATAATCAAGTTCACTGATGACACGACTGTGGTGGGTCTCATCAGCAAGAACGATGAGTCAGCATGCAGAGAGGAGTACCTGGTGTAGAACCAACAACCTGTCTCTGAATGTTGATAAAACTAAAGAGATGGTTGTTGACTTCAGAAGAGCCCAGAGCGACCACTCTCCACTGAATATCGACACATCATCGGTAGAGTTCGTCAAGAGCACCAAATTTCATGGTGTTCATCTAGTGGAGAACCTCACCTGGTCACTCAACACCAGCTGCATCACCAAGAAAGCCCAGCAGTGTCTCTACTTCCTACAAAGTCTGAGAAAGGCACATCTCGCTCCCCCCATCCTGACCATGTTCTACAGAGGGACCATTGAGAGCATTCTGAGCAGCTGCATCACTGTCTGGTTTGGGAACTGCACCATCTCAGATCGCAAGACCCTGCAGCGGATAGTGAGGACAGCTGAGAAGATCATTGGAGTCTCTCTTACCTCTATCATGGACACTTACACCACACGCTGCATCCGCAAAGCTAACAGCATTGTGGATGACCCCACACACCCCTCACACACACTCTTCACCCTCCTGCCATCTGAAAAAAGGTACCGAAGCATTCGGGCCCTCACGACCAAAATGTGTAACAGTTTCTTCCCACAAGCCATCAGACTCCTTAATAACTGAACTGAACTGTACTGAGCACAACATACACACGCACATCATCTGTATGCACTGCACAGACCTACACCACATACACTAATAAACATCTACATGTATACTTCTAATATACATCTATCAATTTGTTGATGTATATTAGTTTACATTCTGTTTGCTGTTTACATTCATCAAACTGTTTACATGCTTACTGTTTACAAACTGCTTACATGCTGTTTTGCACACTTTTTTACTTTTTTGCTCTTTGCACACAGTGTCTAACATTTCAGTAATTTTTGCACAATCTTATACACTATCTCAGGGACCTGCTGCAAAGGAACTGTGTTCATTCTAGTATTACTGCACACAATATTGTCTGAACTTACAGTATTTACATATAGTATTGACACTGGTTGGTGCTGTTTTTTTGTTTACTGTCTTTTGTGTATTATCTTTTTTGTATTTTGTGTATTGTCTTGTAACCTTTTGTCTGTACTGTCTTTTGTCCTGCACAGTCTTGTCTGTCTTGTCCTGCACCGTCTTGCTTGTATTGTCCTGCATTGTCTTGTCTGTCTTGTCCTTCACTGTTTGCACCAGGTTGTGTTTATTTATGTGGCTAGGACTACTTACTAAGTCCTAGCCCTGTCTTTGTTTTATGTAGCACCTTGATCCTGGAGAAACATTGTCTCATTTCACTGTGTACTGAACAGCTATATATGGTTGAAATGACAATAAAAGCTTCTTGACTTGACTTGACTTGACTTGACTTGACTTGACTTGAGTCTGGAGGCATGAGAACTGGGGCTTTTTGCAAGGCATTCTTCAAATCTTCTAAAGAATGTCGGTATTCCTGAGTCCAGTTCCATGGTACACCCTTCCTCTTAAGTGCATGAAGTGGGGCAGCACACGCTGAAAAATGTGGAATAAAGCGATGATACCACCCCACAAGACCTAGGAATCGCTCAACTTCTTTAATATTTTTGGGCATAGGAAAATTCTTGACACCATCCACTTTGGAATCCTCGGTCTTGACACCTTCCGCTGAAATGACATGTCGCAGAAAAGTCAGTGATTTCCTTACCAATTTACATTTCCTGAGATTAAGGGTTAGGCCAGCTGATTCCAGCCCAGCAAACACCTTCGTCAGATCTTGAAAATGTTGGTGGATGTATCTGGAGTATAAAACAATGTCGTCTATATACACAAAGCAACATTTGCCTATAAGGTCCTGTAGAACTTTGTTCATCAGCCTTTAGAACATTGCTCCAGCATTTTTTAATCCAAAAGGTAGACAAAGAAATTCATTTTGGTTGTACTTTGTAACAAAAGCAGTTTTTTGGATCCTACTTTCATCCATCAACACTTGCCAGTATCCCGTCTTGAGGTCGAGGGTATTAAATACTGTTGCTCCGTACACAGACTCCAAGATATCTTGTATCTGAGGCATGGGAAAGCCATCCAGCGAGGTTTTGGCATTCAAGGCTCGATAAGCCAAACAGAAACGCATACCTCCATCCTTCTTAGGTACTAGTACTACTGGAGCTGCCCATGGAGAGGTAGATGACCATATTATAACTTTACTCAGCATGGCCTTGACTTCCTCATCAATGAAGTTTTGCTTATTAACTGGAACAGGATAAGCTCTTTTCCAAATGGGGATGGGCTCATTCGTTATGATCTGGTGCTTAATAATAGAGGTTTGACCCAGTGTAGTACAAACAGTCGGCCAATTTAATGGCAACCCCTCTAAACGCCTCTTCTCAGTCTGAGAGGCATCAGCAAGATCCACCAACTCTTTGATGGCAACTATGGAGTCATCGGATATTTGCACTATTGGCAGGGCACAGTGTATGTTAACTGAGGGTGATTGGTCATAATAAGAAAAAGGGTGTAATATTTCCTTTTGCCCAGGCAGGGAATATGTGGTGGTATCAAAATCCGGTGTTACTCTACATGTCACAAGGAACTCAAGGCCTAAGATGAGCGGAAAAGCCAGATCCTCATCTCTCATGATGAATAGTCGCAGTGGGTTTGTGCATCCTTGTAGGGTACACTGCCAAGTAACTTCACCTAAGGCCCTCTGAATATGGCCGTTGGCAAGGGAAAATGTCTGTCCCCGACTGGACTGCCAAGACTCAGTCTCATCTTTCCATCTCCTCAACAATGACTCCTGGATTAAAGAGTATGAACTGCCTGTATCCATAACGGCTTCAAAGAATGATTACGTAAAATTATAGTCAAGGTTAGCAGCTTGACATTACCTCTGATCACTAACGCCATGCTGTGACCTTCAGGCTTACCTCTGTTGTACTTATACTGGCCCCCTCTTCCGTAGGATTGTTCAGCCCGATGTTGCTTCCAGAAGGCCCTTTCCTCAGCCATATCCCGCTCTACCAAAGCTCCTGTGCACACCAAATCATCAAAAGAATTCACTGTTCCTCTCAAAATACTAGCAAGACGGGGATTACAGTTTCTCACGGCATCCTGCAGAATCTCCTTCTCAGTCATTGTTGGTTTAAGCCTAAGACATAAAGCTCGATACTGGAAAGCAAAAGTTTGAAGATTTTCATCAATTCCTTGTTTTCTCTCTCTTATCCTACTTTCTGCTTCAACCTCATGATCATCGGGGAGAAAAGATCGCAAGAAAGCAGATTTGAACTGACTCAATGTTTTAACATGCGCTGTTTCTGCCACCCACAAATCCTTAGCGGTATGTGTCAACACCAATGGCAGAGTTATAATATATGCTAATATCTCAGCATCGCTCATGGGTCTCACAGCTAAATATTCTGTACATTTCTCCAAATAAGCTATTGGGTCTTCATCTGCTGTGCTCCCAAACTTAGGGAATTCTATTTTGACGGCCATTTTACAAGGCAGCTGGTGTAGCATAGAAGTTACATGTACAGTACATCTGGAGTTGACGTGTTAGCTGGTGTAGAGGTAGCTCCAGGCGTAAGACAAAACATAGAGCTGAGATGGCTGTCCCATCTTTTCATGCAATCCATCACAACTTTACCCATCTCTTGTAGTTGGGTTTCTAGGGTTTTCTTTAGCCAGTTATTCTCTTCATCTATAAAAGCAACAAGTTTTTGTTCCAACTTTTTCAAACTTTCCTCATATAAGGATGATTGACTGGACATTAACTTTGTCAGGACTGGCTTCTGCCCCTCTGAAGCAATCAAACAATGGTCATACTGTTATAGAACATTCTGAATGTATGTTTCGACTCCCCGGACACGTTCTACACCATCTTCCTTTATCTTGTCCAGTCTGTCCTCCAGTTGTCTCGCCTTTGTCGCAATGGTAAGACTGATCAGACTTTCCTCATCCTCTTCCGGTGGTGGTGGAGGTGGTAGGCAACTTGAGTCATTGTCCTCTTCTGGAACAGCCACTCCTCCTTCTGATTCTACATACAGGCTGCTAAATGAGCTTATCAGTTCCTGAACTGGCTCACGTCGGGCTATGAAAGGTTCAGAAGTATAGTCCAGAAGTAGATCCATTTTGAGAACAGGAGCCTGAGCCAAATCTTAAACTAAAAGATAAGGCAGTTATTCAGACCAACATTCAGAATGATAAGAAGATTCACAAATAGCTAATGTGCACCTTATTCGCTAGCATTTAACATGACCACAACCAGTTATTTCCTTTCAGTAATGCTTACTTAATAGTGGTGCATGATTTATCTTCAAATGGATCTCTACAAAAATACATTCGCTAACTTGCTAGCTATCACCAAAGTTATTGTTAGTTATTTCACTGCCTACTGAAATAGCTAGTTAACTGAAACAAATACCTCGTTATAATTTCTGTCAACCACAATAAAAGTGTAAAACAGCCTACAACTCCTAACATATTAATGGAGTTTGGAACAAAAATAGTGATCTACCATTAGAGCACTAATAAGCACTATAAAATGTGTTGAAGCTTGTGTTAATATTATATGAGTTTTATGGGACTCACCCTTCCTTTCAGATGACTCCACACAAGTTAAGAAACCATGCAGCAACGTCCAAACACCCAGACGTAAGCATGCCCTGTGTTTTTCTGGGCAAAGATAATCATGATTGTGTGTGTTTACAAGTTGCCTGAACACAGTTATATTAGTTCACTTGATGTAACTGTTAGATACATCATCAGTAACTGTTAGAAATTTTGCAATCATTGATAAGGTTAATTTTTCCTTTTTTTTTTCTATTATATTATACCATTATATTTAGCCACCATGTTTTTATTTACACAACTTTTCTTAATTGAATTTTTTATAGTGCAGTGACTCGATGTAGCAGAGTTATTCTTATCAGCACTGCATACTGTACACCACAGAATAAAGTATTTATTTATCCATTTACAGTTACATTTATCAGGTATAATGAGTGTTCACTGTACACCAGTCTCTCTTTTATCTCTCTCTTTAAGATAATAAGACAGAAAACACAGCTTGTTACTGTAAAAGCACAAAGAAGTGTAAAGTTTTACTTCTGACACTGGTGACTCCTTCCTAAGTGTTATGGAAACATCTGCTTACTTACATATTAACATTTTCTTTTCAATTAAGCAATTGCTATAGAAATGATTATGTTGTTGCTATGGTAAATTAAAAACGACTAATCAGGGTCCGATTTAACAGCACTGTAGTGTGAATATTAATAATTGATCAATTATGCTGAAATATTCTGTTTGCAGGGACAGAAAGGATCAGCTGTCTGTAATCGTGAGCCACTTCGTCACGGGTTACGGGAAGAGAATGGTGGCGTATCGGACATTTGATGGGACTCTGATAGAAGTCAAACCCGAGGCGGAAGAGTGAGTAGATTCACACTGTATAATCATTTCAACATCATTAGGAAAATTTATTTATTTATTTTTGGTCTTGATGTTTTTGAACAGGATGTTCTGAATGTTCTGTGTTGTGTTTTCTGATAGAGACGTGGATCCTGTGGTGAAGGCAATCAGGGAAGGAGACATCGGTACTTTGAGAAGACTGATAAAAAATGTAGACTGTAACCTGCTGATGCCGAACGAATACGGCTGGATCCCGCTGCACGAGGCTGCGCACTTTGGCCAGGAGCAGTGTATTAAAGAGCTCCTGAGAGGTGGGACTGATACACACGTGCACACACACACACACACACACACACACAAAAATACGGATACAGATATAGTTTTGAAAATATTTTTTGACATTTACGTTTGAAAGAAAAATAAATTCTTGTATGTAAGCATTTTTAAAAAAGCTCCTCTGTGAGCAGCGTCATGATCCGTCACGTCACACAGAAGAAACAGAAGAAACATTATTTTACAACAAGAAATTACAGACTCAAGGATTATTTCCTGTGGCTTAAGATTAAATCTGTGTTGCAGTCCGGAGCATGTTTTCCCTACATGAGGGTGAAAAGGTTGTGATTTAACCTTTTTTTTTTCCAAATAAGAAAATATAAAAGAAATTTCAGAGCACAAAGAACAGAGTGCAAAACATTTGTAACCATCAGCATTTCACACACTTAGGAAGGAAAATACCCCAAAATTACACAAGTTTAGAAAAACTTTTAAAAAGTAGAAAACAAAACCTACAGTCTCTTCTTCAGCTATTCATGTGACTTCTGACCAGAACCAGAACACCTGTGACTACAGTACTCATGGAGGTGAATACTTATGCAATCAATCTATTTATCTGTTAATATTTCTGTTGAGTAGTTCAGTGGGGGGGTGAATACTTATGCATGGCACGTAAACACGAGACAAAAGCCTTCAGAGTTTTCACAAGAAACATTACAACATACTGGAAGACTCTCTACACCATTGATATAAACAATCATGTGTTAAATATAGAAATAAATACAATTGGACACCATGCTATCTGTGAATGCTTCAAATCACTCAGCGCTGTTTATTTCAGCTGATTGTCCTTGCTTGTCTTTATTATGGCTGACAATAATTATTTCATTTGTTGTCAGTTGATCAAAATGTTTATTTTTATGTTTTACTGGTGTGATTAAGTGCAACCTGGGATGATTAACAAGCGCACGCCGAAAGATCAGACGGCGCTGGTGCTAGCTGTGGTGAGAGAGAAGCAGGAGTGTGTGGCGTGTCTCCTGGAGAAAGGTGCAGATCCTGACATCGCCAACAAGGACAAGGAGACGCCGCTGTATAAAGGTACAGCAGTGAATTTAATAATCCTGCTTTAGCTCTAAACAATAACAAGTCAAACTGCTGATATGAAAGGAAACGTTTATGGAAGGAGTCTCCAGTGTCAGCACATTGTAACAGTCAGAGGTGACACAGAGGTGTCAGATCAGGCGTTTCATGGTTTCTCAACAAAAATGAGAATATTTGTACGCCACCTTGTGGTCAAGATCTGTAACAGATTTTTTTCCTTTCTGTTCAATCATTTGGAAAAAATTGTGCTAAGTTTAATTCTCTCCTTCTGATTCTTCTCATCACTCCTCTTATAAATGATGTCCGATCAACACCAGATTTGGTGCACATCATCATCAGATATTTTTATATCCTGGAGGTAAGTTTCATGAGGTGTTTCTGTGTTTCCAGCATGTGAGAAGGAAAATGCTGCGATTGTGGCCATGCTCCTGAATCACAATGCAATGGTGAATAAAAGCTGCATCCAAGGCTGGACGGCGCTGCATGAGGCCGTGTGTAGGAACAACGTGGAGATCTGTGAGATGTTAGTGAAGGCAGGGGCAAAAATTAGCACGCCCAACATCTACGGCATCACCCCCATCTTTGTAGCAGCTCAAAGTGGGAACATAGATACGCTTCGCTTCCTCCTAAAGAACGGTAACACAACATTTCTGCCTATATTTCAACACCTTTTTTGTGTTTTTTGATACAACCTTTTGTACTGGTTTCTTTCCACCTCCAGGAGCTGATATCAACAGCCAGGCAGCAGATGGAGCCACAGCACTTTATGAAGCCTGTAAGAACGGTCATGTGGAGATCGTGGAGTTCCTGCTGTCTCAAAAAGCTGATGCTAACAAACCGGGAAAAACTGGACTGCTGCCGATCCACATAGCAGCTCAGAGAGGAAACAATGGGTGAGTGTCCAAGTGTGAGACTCCTCAGTAGGTCTATAAAATAATTAGGAAGGTTGTGGATATGTTTGTGTTTGGAATTTGTTTCTTTTCCAAAAACACACACACATTACATTTCCAAAAATTAAAACAGTCACTGAATTAAAAAAAAATCCTTATTTGTTTAACACATTTGGATTGGAACCTATGTTTTTATTTATTTATTTTTATTTATTTCCTCTTGCTCCAGTAACACCTCTCTAAAGCATATCATAGTCCATGTTTTAATTTTTTTGATGACAATCAGAAAAAATTTAACTTGTTTTCTTCTCTCATTGAGCCTAGTGGAAGTAGCCTGACTGGTTCACAGTGAGTAATAACTTGATATATAAAAATAAAAATAATTTAGATAGATAAATAGATAGATAGATAGATAGATAGATAGATAGATAGATAGATAGATAGATAGATAGATAGATAGATAGATAATTTTATATCCACGTCCAGTCTGATGAAACATATTATTATTATTATTATTATTATTATTATTATTATTATTATTAATGATGTTGTTGTTGTTCTTATCATTTTTTGTTTAGTTGATTAATTGGTTAGATTATTAAATTAATAATAATAATTCTGCCTGTATTTTGAAATGTAACTCTCTGTAAAATCTTCATAACTGTTAAGAATGAAAAATTAATCTATTTATTTTGTGTCATTTGACTTTATCTTGCATGCAGTTTGAGGTTTCTGATTATTTGAAAATATAATCAACAAAGTGGTTGAAATTTAATTGAAGCTCAATTACTGTTTATGTTTCGTTATTAGCTGTTTCTGTTAGTGTGTCATGTGATTTAATTACTGCTCTTGTGTGTTGTTCCCGTGTCCTATGCAATATTGTGTATATATTGTGTATATTGGTTAAAATGTGTTTAAATCATTGAGTAAGTGTGTGAATGTTGTTGCACGCTGTTTCAGCACTGACCTCTTCACTTTCGGCTCAGCACACAAAACTGACAGGGCGCTTCAGTAAGTCCCACAGAGTGGCTGGAAGAATAAATATGAAACTTTGCATTAACACGTAACATTATTAACATGACAATAATGTTTAGAGTTAAAAACAAAGTGTGGTTATAATTTCTGAAGTAATTTCATCTTAACTGTGTGTCACTTCATTCTCAACTCTGTGCTTTAGAACAACTGTCCAGATTATTTATTGCAGTGTTCATAAGGCTTCATGACACCTACAGTACGTAGCTCCTTCCATATCAGCCAACATATCCAATATTGACATCCAAAGCCATAAAGAAATGTTATTAATACAGAATATAAGCAGACATAGGAATCTCACTTCATGTATACTTGTTCATCAAAGTTCCTTGCAAAAGTATTCATACCGAATGAACTTTTTTACATTTTGACGTTGGCGCCGGTGAGGTCGGCTGCCTTTGCGACTGCTCCGGTTACACTTTGTATTTTTTTGTTTATTTCATATATTCATTTACATAGATAGCGTTCTATTTATACAAGATGGTCATCAGAGCCACTTATATCTATTGGTGTACAATCCACTCACCCTTTGCCGCTTTTAAACCCGGACCCATGCTGGCCGAGCGAGATCCTGAGGAAGAACAAAGAACGCGACCCGCACCGGCATCCACAAGGGAAACGAGTTGCTGTCAGGAACAGGCTGAGGGCACACGCAAACACCGCGCTCCCTTACCTAGTATCCTGTTAGCCAATGTCCAGTCTCTAGACCTTCTGCCCTTCTAACTACCTCGGGAATTCAGCTCGGTCATAGTCAGTGCCGTTTTTATTCCACCTCAAGCGGACACGGACACTGCTGTATGGAACTTACATGAGACACTAACGCTACACCAAACACAGCATCATGATGCTGCACTCATTCTGGTGGGAGACTTTAACAGTTCCAACCTCAAGCGCGCACTGCCGAACTTTCAGCAGCACATCACCTGCCCCACAAGGGGTGAAAGGACACTGGACCACTGCGACACACCAATCAAGAACAGCTACAAGGCACAATCACGTCCACCATTTGGGAAATCAGACCATGCCGCCATCTTCCTCGTGCCTGTTTACAAACATAGGCTGAAACAGGAAGCTCCGTTTCAGATGGAGGTCGTGTGCTGGACTGACCAATCGGTGGCCACCCTGCAGGATGCTTTAGATGACGCAGACTGGGACATGTTCAGGCGCAGCTCTGATGACATCAACATGTTTACGTAAGCGGTTGTGAGATTCAACGGGAAACTAGCGGATGATACGGTGCAAAAAACCACAATCTGAACGTTTCCCAACCAGAAGCCGTGGGTGGATAAAACCATCCGCAATGCTCTGAGATACTGCTCCGCTGCCTACAACATGGGGCTCGCCACCGGGGACATGGACGAGTACAAGGCTGCGTCTTACAGTGTGCTCAGAGCGGTGAAGGAAGCAAAGCGGCACTACATTAGGAAACTAGAGTCACAGTTCCAACATGGTGGCTTTAGGAGCCTGTGGCAGGGACTAAGGAACATTACGGACTATAGAACACCAGCTTCTGGAATGGGGAATGGCGGACCCTTCTTTGGCATATGAGCTAAATATGAGCTCTGGCATGTGGTAGCCTAGTGGTTAAGGTGTTGGCCTACCAATCGGAAGGTTGTGAGTTTGAACCCCATGTCCACTTAGGCACATGGGCCCCTGAGCAAGGCCCTTAACCCTCAATTGCTCAGTTGAATAAAAATGAAATAATGTAAGGCGCTCTGGATAAGTGTGTCTGCCAAAGGATGTAAATGTAAACATCTTTTACACTCACCCTAGCCCGCCTGCCTCGATGATTACCAACAATGATGAGACGGCCTACCTACAGGAGACTAAAAACCTGGAGAGATGGTGACAATTTTCTCCTGAATGTCAGCAAGACTAAAGAGTTGATAGTGGACTTCAGCACGAAGCAGGAGCGGTCATACCAACCGCTAAACATCAATGGGACCCCAGTGGAGAGAGTGGACAGTTTCCAGTACATAGGTGTTCACATCACACAGGACCTGTCTTGGTCCTGTCACATCAACACCCTGTTAAAGAAGGCCTGGCAGCGTCTGTACCACCTGAGAAGCTTAAGGGACTTCAGACTACCCTTTCAGGTGCTAAAGACTTTCTGCACCTGCACCATTGAGAGCGTCTTGATGGGTAGCATCACTTCCTGGTCCGGGAACAGCACCATGCAGGACAGACGAGCCCTCCAGAGGGTGGTGCGGTCAGCTGAACGTACCATCCACACCGAGCTCCCTGACCTGCAGGACATCTACAGCACGCGGTGCAGGACCAGGGCCAGGAAGATTGTAAAGGAAATCAGCCCTCCCAACAATGGACTCTTTTCTTTGTTGCGTTCAGGGAACTACCGCTCCTTGAAAGCAAACACAGACAGAATGAGAAGAAGCTTCTTCCCGCAGGCCATTCAGAGTTTAAACCAGGAAAAACCCAGGATCTAGTTCAGTGTAACTTTAACTCTGGAATTGCGCAGCACAGTGCCACTTTATACACACCATACTGCACATGGACACGTTAAGGTCAATTACAAAATCATTTTTAATTTTTAATTTTCAAATATATTTTCATATATTTTATATAGTTTCATATATTTTATATTGTTTATACTTTTTATTTATCTACCTCCTTTTGGTTTTATTTTTATCCTTAATTCCATTCCTTTCTATGTTTGAATACCGGACAGAAGTAAAAAGCATTTCACTGCATGTCGTACTCTGTATGTATGTGTATGTGACAAATAAAATTTGTTTTGATTTGATTTTACAATCACAAACAAAAATGTATTTTATTAGGATTTTATGTGCCCAACACAAAGTGGCAGGAAAGTGGAGGGAAAATGATAAATTTTTTTACAAATAAATATCTGAAAACTGTGGCATGCGTTTGTATTCAGCCCCACCGAGTCAATACTTTGTAGAACCACCTTTTGGGGTATGTCTCTACCAGCTTTGCACATCTAGAGAGTGAAATTTTTGCCCATTCTTCTTTGCAAAATAGCTCAAGCTCAGTCAGATTGGATGCAAGCGTCTGTGAACAGCGATTTTCAAGTCTTGCCACAGAGTCTCAATTGGATTTAGGTTGGACTTTGACTGGGCCGTTCTAACACATGAATATGCTTTGATCTAAACCACTCCATTGTAGCTCTGGCTGTATGTTTAGCGTCATTGCCTTGCTGGAAGGTGAACCTCCGCCCCAGTCTCAAGTCTTTTTCAGACTCTAACAGGCCCTGTATTTGGCTTAAGAAAAGCAACCCCACAACATGATACTGCCACCAGCATGTTTCACGGTGGGGTTTATGGTGTGTTTAGGGTGATGTGCAGTGTTAGGTTTCCGCCACACATAACGTTTTGAATTTTGGCCAAAAAGTTCAATGTTGGTCTCATCTGACTAGTTCACCTTCTTCCACATGCTTGCTGTGTCCCCCACTTGGCTTGTCGCAAACTGCAAATGGGATTTCTTATGGCTTTCTTTCAACAGTGGCTTTCTTCTTGCCACTCTTCCAAAAAGACCAGGGGTCTCATTTATAAAACTGTGCGTAGGATCCCTACTAAAAGTTTACGTACGCCCAAAAGCCAAAAATGGCGTACACCAAAAAAAATTCAGATTTATAAAACCGTGCGTACGCACACCTCTAAGCAATGTTCCCTTTATAAATCACAGATCACCCACAGATGTGCGTACGTGAACCAGCCCCAAATCCCACTCTGTACACTCCCATTTTTAACCATAAATAGTCACTGCAAATCACTGCGCGGGCACGAGAGTGAACCTCGTTATAATGAGTTTCCTCTGTGCTCGGTGGGTTTAAAAATGGGGTGAGGAGCCAGCGTCTCAGGGGTAGCCACTGTCGCCTGCAGGTTATAAATATATTAAAAGCAACATTGTTATAATTATATTAAAAACAAAATTGTTACAGTTTCTACTTTTTAATATTGTTAAACTCACCAAGAAGCCAGCCATCACGTACTGCGCCTGCATTTAGTCTGTTCCCTACACTGTTATATGTCAAGATAAAGGAATCATGTGTTGAACCAGGCCAGCGTGCCACAATGTTTGTGAGGGTCATGTTGGAGTAACATATGATTTGCACATTAATAGAATGCACATGCTTTCTATGAACATAAGCAAAGCCATTTTCAGATGGTGCCCTTATAGCAACATGAGTGCAGTCAATTGCGCCGATTACATTTGGGAAACCAGACATTGCTGCAAATTGCATTTTAATTTCGGCCTGTTCTCTCACAGTGTAGGGGAACCTGACGTATCGACTACCCATATTAAGTATACCATTCAAAACGACAGATATTATGGCACTCAGGGACGGCTGTGATATACCAGACCTATAGGGTGAGATGATAGATTCCAATAGAATTATTTCATATACAAAAAGATCTTAGACACAAAGTTGAGGATTACTTATAGTTTTTTTTTATATAAATAATTTACCTGTCTGCCAATTCCCACTGGAAACAGCTGGTTGTCAAGAACCCCAGAGTGGTGAGGACTTGTATTTGGACTGGGATTCCATGGTTCCGGCATGTTGCCCTCTCTAATACTGGACCCAATTCAACACATAGATCTAAGAGCACAGCTCTAGGGAATCTAAATTGGCTTATTAGCCAGTCATCATCATGGTCCCTGAAAACTCGTTCTCTCCATATTCTGCCATTGGCGTAATCTTCCAACAGTGCCAGCAGTGCCATCATGAAGCATTACATACCCGGGTCACCGGAGGATTTATATGTTTCTAGCAATTAGACTGATCGTTAACACCTTGACAAAATCACAGAATTAATTTGTGGGTGAAAATTTAAGACGAAAATGTTATAGTGAACACATGCTTCTTCATGACGGTTTTGTAATGAACACCGTAATAGTTAGGACCGATGATGACTAGCGATTGTGCTTCATGACTGTATTTGCAGACTTTGACATTTTATGATATATGTACATTAAGGAAAATATTTCGTTTTTACACTGTGCTCTGCAGTTCTCTAATAAAAGGGTATTTCATGCTATTCTGTATCACATGTAGTCGTGCCATCTCCTCCTGCGCTCCCGTTGTGGACGATGTGACTGTAAGGCAGCGCTGATTATTCATTCATTCATTCATTCATCTTCTACCGCTTATCCGAACTGCTCGGGTCACGGGGAGCCTGTGCCTATCCTCAGGCATCATTGGGCATCAAGGCAGGATACACCCTGGACAGAGTAGCGCTGATTATTATTATTATTATTATTATTTTATTTTTAATACATTTTGAATTACGTTTGGATTTTACTAGATGTATATAGCCTAAAACAATCGGCACAAATAACACTGTTGGATTTAATCTTCATGATAATGTGGATATAACGTAAGAAATGGGGTGAAAATTAAATGTCATTAATTCTTATAATCGTTCTTCTCACATGTATTTTCTACAATCTAACTTCAGTTCACGACCTCACCATCTGTGTCGCCAATTCCCCTTGTCTCCAGAATGTGCGTACGCACGCCTCAAGGTTTGCTTAAAGGTGCGCACATTTTCCCGTCAAGTTTGTTTTTTATAGATCACAACCTTTGCGCGAAAACTGGCGTACGCACGTTTCCAGCCCCGTTTTGTGCGTACGCACGCTTTATAAATGAGACCCCAGGTCAGTTTGTAGTACAGCAAAGTGATGCTCCGGCATCCTGCGGAACCGATCGTCACTGTGACTGAACACACTGAACATGCTGAACACATAGAACATGCTGAACATATTGAACACACTGAACATATTGAACACGCTGAACACACTGTACTCACTGTTTACAATATACTACACACTATATACTACACATTGTATACTAAAACTGGCGTACGCACGTTTCCAGCCCCGTTTTGTACGCACACTTTATAAATGAACTTTTTTATAAACTTTATAAATGAGTGGAGTGCGACGACTAATAGTTGTCCTGTGGACTGATTCTCCCACCTGAGCTGTGGATCTCTGCAGCTCCTCCAGAGTTACCATAGTACTTTTGGCTGCTTCTCTGATTAATGCTCTCCTTGCACAACCTGTCAGTTTAGGTGGACGTCCATGTCTTGGTAGGCTTGCAGTTGTGCCATACTCTTTCCATTTCCGGATGATGGATTGTACATCATGCTCCGTGAGATGTTCAAGGCTTGGGATATTAATTTATAACCTAACCCTGCTTTAAACTTCTCCACAACTTTATCCCTGACCTGTCTGGTGTGTTCTTATGTCTTCATGATGCTGTTTGTTCACTAATGTTCTCTAACACACTTCTGAGGGCTTCACAAAACAGCTGTATTTATACTGAGATTAAATTACACACAGGTGCACTCTGTTTACTAATTAGGTGACTTCTGAAGGCAGTTGGTTTCACTGGATTTTAGTTAGGGGTATCAGGGTAAAGGGGGCTGAATACAAATGCACACCAGACTTTTTAGATATTTATTTTGGACACCATTTACAATTTTCATTTCAATTCACGATTATGTGCCACTTTCTTTCGGTCTGTTTCATAAAATCCCAATAAAATACATTTTTCTTTGTGGTTGTAAAATGTCAAAATGTGGAAAAGTTCAGTGGGTATGAATACTTTTGCAAGGCACTGTACAGTTTCATAGAACTGGAAGTGACATAGATTTCACAAACATCTTATAAGCAGAAATACGGAATGCATGTCGAAGTCTGAACAAGTGTGATGTCAGCTTGTCATCAGGATTGATTAATATGACTTCATGAATATTTATGTAGGTTTATGAAGCCTTTATGTCAGCACAACCCATGTGAGGTGTAAGTTGTTGTAAGAATCATCCTGCCATTTCACTGTGTGTATTTCACTCAATAATTTCAGCTACTGAGAAAGTTTATATCGCTGCCTCTGTGCTTCAGAATTGTGACAATGCTCATCCCAGCTACCAGTAAGTCCCGTGTGAGGCGCTGCGGTATCAGTCCTCTGCACCTCGCTGCAGAGCGAAACCGAGATGAGATCCTCGAGGTGCTCATCGAGTCCGGGTTCGACGTCAATGCCATGCTGTCTGAGGACCGCAGGACCATGTACGAGGACCACCGCAGCACCACCCTCTACTTCTCCGTAATCAATAACAACATCGAAGCCACCAGAATGCTGCTGCAGGCCGGCGCCAACCCCAACCTGGACACATTCAGCCCTCTGCTCATAGCCCTAAGGCAGGGCTGCATGAGTACCATGACCTTACTGGTGCAACACGGTGCTAACGTCAATGCCTACATCCCCATGCACCCCACCACCTTCCCTGCCACCATCATGTTCTGCATGAAGTACCTTGTCATGCTCAAGTACCTGATGGACAACGGCTGTGACGCGCTATCATGTTTCAGCTGTGTGCACGGCAGCAACCCTCACCCACCTCTGAAAACGATTCACAGCGAGAGAAGTTACAGAGACAATCAACCCATGTTACAGAGCACCTGCACCCAGGTAAGAGTCACTGCATTGACATCCGATTCGAATGGAAACAACTGCTAGTTAAAATCCACTATAGAGGAAATATAATACTCGTAACCCTGTCTTTAATCATTAATGTGATTTGCATAACGAATAAAATGTAAAAAATAAATGTCAGCTAAAAAAAATACATTATTTGACTTTAGGGCCTTAGAATAATATACAGTGTTCATCATTACAGTTTCATGGAGCAGGTATAGAGACATTCATAAAATATATTTATAAGCAAAAATGTGGACCTTATGTCAACTTGTGACCTGACTCAGGAGTTATGTCAGCTATGTTTTTATGACCTGTCCTGAAGGATTTATGTCATGACTGCAGTGTGAGGTGTGAGATCTAAGAGTTGGTCAGAAATTAAGGCATCTGTAATGAAGTACTGTAGCAGTAATCAGGGTGTAGCTAGTAAAAGATTTTGGTGTAGTAGAAAAGGTTTACAATATATGATGTGTGTTCATGGGTGTGGATAAGAGCAGTCATGGTACACAAACCACTCTAACAGACCTCTAGAGTTCCAACATCTCTATAAACTAAATATAGTGTGTGCAGCCCTCCAATCTTAACACAGCTATGCTAACACTGTTGCTAATGCAGTATTCATGTCTCCTGTATCTCCAGTTCTGTGAAGTGGTCTCCATGGACATGTACAGCCGCTGGGCAGGACCCATCATAGACGTCCTGCTGGATTACGTAGGTGAAGTGAAGCTCTGCTCCCGACTCGTCGAACAATTGGACAGTTACCCAGACTGGGCCAGTATCAAGGAGAAAGCAAGTATGTCTTAACCCTCAGGCGTTATGGCTACAAAACAGCTAAGAAATCAACTCCGTCAAACTGGTAGATAGAAACGTCCTGAATTACTAGACCGCAAGTACATTTCAGTAAGGAACACTACAGTACAGGAAGAAGAAAATCTCAAATATTAAACCAATCCATTTCAACATGCAATCTAACAAATAATATAAATAATTTTTCCAATTTAACTTACCAGTGAAAGCTAGGCTGAGCAGCTTTGCTAAGTTAGGCTAAAGCTTTGAGACATTTGGGTGAAACCAGGCCAGATTTTCTTCAGTAAATTGTAGCATTTCTCTGAACCTTAGCGCTTTTTATATTACATGATTCTTTAAGCGTTTTATTAAAAGAATCCTCAGCTTTTCTTTTATGTGATCTTCAGTCTATATTTTCTATCCCGATTGTCTTGAAATCTTTTTAATCTGAATGAATTCCTTCACTTTTAATCACTGTGTCATTAGTCGCTTTACATCAGTTATTATTTGTATTTTTCCAATGCTAGCTTTTGTTCTTTTTTTTTTTTATTTTAGCGCCTCCGCGGCCGCTCATGCAGCTCTGCAGGCTGAAGATCCGACAGCTGATCGGAAATCACAGACTGAACAAAATCAAAAAGTTGCCCGTTCCTGGACGACTGATCAAGTTCCTGAATCATGAGGAACGAACAAAAGATTATTGAGCCTCGATAAGTATGAGAGAAAACACAGATGATTAAAAAGCTATAAATAAATAAATAAATAAATAAATAGATAGATAGATAGATAAATAAATAAATAAATAAATAAATAAATAAATAAATAAATAAATAAGCAACAACACATTTATGCTATACAGCACTGTGCAAAATTCATAGGCTTGCGCAATCTCTACAGTTCTTCTGGAGGCTTGATTCTGTTTCTGCTTCTAAAACCAGAACAGCTTTTATTATATTTGCATTCAGAAAATGACTGAATATATTATTTCTGTAATAAAACACATACTTTTCTTCATGCCACAGCTGGAACTCCACTTCCCAGATGGCATTTAAACATAGATACAGCAGAATACAAACAACACTTTTCCCAACTACCCACAGTACTGACACACCTGTTCCCAATCTCACCCTCCATCTTTACATACACAGATCCTCACTAGACTGATCATACCTTTGTGTGGCTGCTGTCCTGATTTTTGATCTGGCTTTGCTTCCTGGTTGGTTCCTGTCTCTGATTTGCTGTTTACTGATCACCTGATGATTTGTTTGTTTTTGAGATCGCTTCACATTTTGTATCTATGCAACCGCAACCGCATTCTTCTCGGACTCCATCTCATGGCATCACCATCTTCAAGGATACAGCTGGATTCATGGTGCACCACCATTGTGGCCCATGCAGGGCAACCACTTCATAGAACAACAACAACACCTGGCTGTGCTTCAAGATAAACTGAACATGTTCACCACCATCTTCAACACTTTGTCCCTCAAAGATCCTTGGCTGTAAGAATCTCTGAGGGAAAAGGTTTTCTACAACAGTGTTCCCTGTACTTCTCGGGTCAGCAGCTGGTTTCAGATTAAAAACTTTACACACAAAGCCATCAAGTGGGCCATTATGGCCAATAAAGGAGGAGAATTGCTGTCTTCTTATAACATATCTCATGTTTCATAGAAATATTTCAGCGAGTGTTTGACCAAACCCCTGAGAGAAGAATGTCACTGTAATGAGGAGGCATACGGCTGTGGATCCATTTGCAGCTTAGTTTTAATATCGATCAAGAAGAGTAGTCAGACAGGCAATGGTCAGGACGGGCAGAGGTACAAATATCAGAGCAAAGGCAAAATCAGAGTCGAAAACAGGCAAAAGGTCGGGACAGGCAGAGAACAGTCAGAAGAGTCAGAAACAAGAAACAGAGTAATACCAGGAAACCAGAACACAGGAAAACGCTCAGAATGACAGTACAGGGACTAGTCGAGACCTCGCACAGATGTCAAGTTCATGAGTGGTTTTAAAGGGAGTGGAGATGAGAAACAGGTGGCGGTGATAATGAGCGTGATAGGTGGATAATGGGAGGTGTAGTCCAGAAGCGCGCTAGTACTCCGGAGACGCGTCTCATTGGTGACGCTCAGGCGGCGGCTCGTAGTTCGTGACAGTCACACTCTCGCTGCTTAAAGTGGATGAAATGAACTGAAACTCAAAGCCACTCTCGGCTCAGCCAGGAAGTGCTCACAGAACTGGCACATAATATCCTGTCACTCAATTCACTGATGGATCTAAACATTCATCTGGATCATCTTCTCAGCACTCAGCAAATTCCTAAGTACATGGGGAACCGAGATCCTGTAATTGACTCCCTTGACCCAGTGCAACTCTAAGGAACTCACCAGGCTCAAGAAAGAATTTAAAGGCCTTCAAACATGGTTGTGGGTCAAGAGCACAGTACTGTAACAGGTTGATGAGAAATGTCCAGGTTTATGGGATTACTATTAAATTGAATAAACCAATCTCTTTAGCAGTACTTGAATCAGGTAAATAGACAACAGGCTTATATCTATGAGACTGATAAGGGCATAAAGATCTTGGACTATGACCGATGATTTGAAGGTTATTGTGAAAAAGGTCAGCAGTACTGTCACACGTATTGCCTTGTGGATATCTGCTCTTCAGAAGATGGCAGAAGAGGAATTCCTTCAGAGGAACCGCACTCAAGTCCAATTCCAGGATCTTCAACCAATGCAAACATCTTCAACTAATGCCAACATCTCAGTTTCACACCTCTGTCTCAAGCTCAGATGCTATCACAACAACTGTTCATGTAAAAAGTTCAAATCAAGAAGTTCAACATCCCCTCAATATTCATGCCAGAGACTGGGGGTCCATGGGAAGCAGAATGGTGACGCTTTGCACTAAAACCCTTTTGCTCCAAGTCAGTGCCATCCATCAGGAAAACAGCTTTCCTGGTTATGCTCACCTAGAACATCTACAACAATGGCTCAACAAAGTAACTTATTCAATGATCGACCCCATGGAGAAACTCCTAATTCCAGCCCCAAGATCCGCTGTTGTATCAACAATGTCGCATACAAGATAGACCTACCACATCACAGTGGGCTCTCACCCTCTTCTCAATTTTCATCTTTCATATCTTAAGCATGTTATTTCTGGACCTCCACATTACCTCATTACTCATGCCACAAAAATGCTGATCAGTGACCAGCTTTGGTTTCTCTCTGGCACATGAACTCACCCGAGTAGTGACGAGACTCACCTGTTTCCAGTCTCAGCCTTTATTTACACCCTGAGTGACCAAACAGAAAGCTTTCTTTCTGCTGCTCGCCAGATTTTTTCTTTTTTTGCACCTATAATTAACATTCTAAACTGCATACAACTCTGATTCTGTCACGTACTTTAACTCTGAGAAAAATAAATCTGATAATAAAAAAACAATCTTAAAGTTACTCATTATTTCTCAGTTTAGATGATTTAAATTATTAGTATAATTGATACATATTAATATTCATTATATAAACAATGATTTTTGCATAGTGTCGACTGTATCGTATTGTAAATAGCTTTATGCATTCGTTTAAATCAGATATGTGACAATATTAAAGTAAAAAAGAAACACAGCACGAACTGGGGAAAAATCTGAGATGTAAAAATAAAAGCCACAATGTTTTCTGTCATTTGCCACATGTACGTATTATACTGCAGATATATTATGTGTGTATATATTCATTATGCCATTTATATGTACAGAATGTGTGTTGAGTCAAATGGATTGTAGTTACGATGCAATATAAGACTGATTTGCACTTTGTTATAGATAGACACTAATTTCTAATCTTATAATAATGATAAAAAGTTACTTCTTACATTTTTTAATGCTTCTTTAGTTTCTTGCTTTATACACACTTAAAAATAAAGGGGTTTTTACACTGATGCCATAGAAGAAATAATTTTGGTTCCTCAACGAAACTTTTTAAATGGTTGTTAAGAGCACAGGGGCAAGGTGGCTTAGTTGTTAGCACGTTCGCCTCACACCTCCAGGGTTGGGGGTTCGATTCCCACCTCCGCCTTGTGTGTGTGGAGTTTGGAGTGTATGTTCTCCCCGTGCCTTAGGGGTTTCCTCAGGGTACTCCGGTTTCCTCCCCTGGTCCAAAGACATGCATGGTAGGTTGATTGGCATCTCTGGAAAATTGTCCGTAGTGTGTGATTGCGTGAGTGAATGAGAGTGTGTGCCCTGCGATGGCTTGCCACTCCGTCCAGGGTGTATCCTGCCTTGATGCCCAATTATGTCTGAGATAGGCACAGGCTCCCCGTGAAACGAGGTAGTTCGGATAAGCGGTAGAAAATGAGTGAGTGAGAGTGTTAAGAGCATGTTTTTTTTTTTATTTAATGCCATAAAGAGCAAAAGTTTTTTATTTAATGCCATAAAGAGAAAATTTGAAATTTCTAAAGAACCTTTTCTACTAAAATAGAAGATTATTTGCAATGGAAATGTTCTATAGATGTTAAAGGTTCTTTAGAGAACCCTAAAGAAAAGAACCTTTATTTTTAAGAGTATAGAAGGTGCAAGTGTAACCTTTATTGGCATATAACGTATATAGTGGCCACTAAATCAAATACTAAATATGAAAAGTTTTAAAAAGTGTTTTCATTTTATTGTACTCATGAATAAGTTTTCAAAGCACTGATAATAAATAACGTCATCTGTTCAGAAATTCTTGGTCTTCTTGCTTTGGTCTCATTCAGTATTTATTTTTTTCTCATAGCTCATAGATCTTGTTTTCCATTTCTCCAGTTCTTTAAAGTTCTCTGAGGTCATGTGACATATAGGATGAATCCAGCAGGTAGCAGTTAGCCATTGTAGCCTCAAAGCTAACAAGCTGAAATGCTTAAGTGAAGAGAGAAAAAAGAGAATCTGGTAAGAGAAGGACGGTTTAGATGCATATCAATGATGAGAACTCTTTATGAGTGAATGAACTGTTAAATAATTTAATATATCAGAGTCAATTAATCAACACCTTCTGACCAATCACAATCCAGAATGTAAACTAATGACATGAGTTGTAATGCTGTGTATGTAGCACAGGGGGCAGCAACGATCTACATGTTCTGCAATACAATAAAGACTGAAATATCTGGCTTAGACATTTGTCCAAAAATATATAATTAAATATCAGCTATACTGTAGTGCACATCTCAGCCATGTCGCTCCTGCTGATTATCCTCATTCTCCTTTTGTCTTCCATTTTAAATGTGTTTTGTCCTCCACTTTCCTCACGATGCATCACAACTCTGAATCTATCGCCAGTCGATACGGCCAAGCCACAGCAATCCATAGTGTCTGGCTCATCTCTGGAAGTCAGTGCTTGCTGAAGCAGGAGGGATGATTTAGAGATGGATGGAGTCTCAGGGTCTCACGAACCGATGGAGCCAAGAACATAACTTAGAGTGTCTTCATCAGTCCCTCAACGACGATCACAGAAATTAATGCAGAATCAAGATATTCTAAGGATCTAGCGATAAGTACAGATTTTATGCAGATTCGGACCGAGACTTGACCTGTGACATAGAAAGTCATTACATGTGGGCCTTCACAGGGAAGAGTTTAATAGAACAGTCCTGTGCTTATGATTTGACCAATTCACCAAAAAAATCACATAAAAAAAGAATAAACACTTTTGGCTGCAACAATAACAAAAATACTCAGAATGACAGAATGATTTATACAGTCTGAAATGGAGCATTTAATGTAGTTACATTTTTATGCCACAACAACCACAAATATCTCCACAATCTCCAAGAGGTCTGATTGACACCTGAAACCTGCTTCCGGTCTTGTAATGGTGTGTTTTTTCTCATTCTGTCAGTCAGACTGTGTTGATTTACAAGGCACTTGTGAAGTGTGAATAGAAATGTTAGGAGTGGAGTAACTGCCATATCACATTTAACTGCCATACAATGTGCACCTGGTTATCCTTATGTGACAATCTCATCCAATACAATAAAGAAACAAAGTGAAATTAATGCAGCAAAAAGAGAGAAACGAAATAAAAGACAACAAACACAAAAGAGCAAGGAAAAAAGAAGGTGTGGAAAATAAACTAAAAGAAAAGGGGACACTGTTGTATGAAATAAAGAAACTGAATGTATTTGATTAAAACTGTAAAGATAAAGATCTAGAAGGAACCTGATTCAACCCAAAGAGGAACAGACATTGTACCTAGACAGTTGGATCAAGACCATATATAAACTTCATTATAGAATTGTTATAAGTTTTCTTTTCCATTTTATAGAATGATAAGTTTCCTTTACCTTTATATGAATTTTCTATTTCAATTTATAGAATGACAAGTTTCATTTACCTTTATGTGAATTTATGTAACCATTGTGTGATTAAGAAATTATATAATTTTCATTAGTATGTTTAGATATTAAGACAGAGAGTAACAGTGAAAGCTTAAAAGGAAATCACAAGTTGTGTCAGCAGCTTTGTATCAGCAGAATAAGAACACACAGTCAGCCATGCAGCTTAGGAGACTTCTCAGGATGTTTTGCAAAAGTATGAGATCATGAAAGACCTGGCAGGATGCTGACAGAAGCAGGATAACGTTATGAAATCTTACAAATAAATGGTATAAATAGGGTTTTAGAACGTGTTATCCGGGTGCATTCACCTTAAGGCAAGTTCATTGTGTTATACTTTGTTATTACTTATAGAGGGTGCATCAGGAGAACAAACGCAGGCTTACACATGGAGAGTGTTTCTTGGTTTGTTTTATCTCATCCTCATATGGGTGACACTGGAGGGTGTGATTATAAATATACAGTCAAACAAATATTATCTTATCTTATCTTTTATCTCATTTTATACAGCTCATTGTTCTTTTTTTTTAATCATTTTCCTTTTTACACTGCAGCCCTAGTTCTGTGTAGTTTTATGTAGCTTTGTGTGTTTATGTAGCACCAGGTTCCTGGAGGTATGTTGTTTCATTTCCCTGTGTACTGATTAAGAAAAAATATGATCAAAATGACAAGAGAATTGTGCAGAGTCAGTGATGAGATCTTGAGGTTTAAACTTCCAACCTTACACCCAGTAGCCCAACGCTATTATATTAATAGCCCAACGGCTACCAGGTTCCCTCAGCCATCTGGAGGGAGATGGTGACAGAACATGACAGTGGCTCATTTACGGCTGATTTCTAATTCAAATTGAATTTTATTGGTCACAGACTGTACACAATCTCACACAGTCCAGCAGTGAAATAGATAAGAATAGTCCAGATAAGTCCAGGTTCTCAGTGTCATCCTGGTTGAAGGATTCAATTCAATTCAATTCATTTTTATTTGTATAGCGCTTTCAACAATGGAAATTGTCTCAAAGCAGCTTTAAAAAACACAACAAATATAGTACAAAATGTTCCAGATTAATATTAGACTTATATTTAAATGTGTTTGTATTTATCCCTAATGAACAAATCTGAGGTGACTCAGGTAACTGTGGTGAGGAAAAACTCCCTTAGATGGAAGAGGAAGAAACCTTGACAGGAACCAGACTCAAAGGGGAACCTCATCCTCATTTGAGTGACACTGGAGGGTGTGATTATAAACTGTTATAAACACCAGAGTGTTATTATGAATAATGTCCTTTCTCAGTCAGAGTACAGTCCGACAGTTGTGTATTGATTAGGAGGTTGTTGTCCTCAAAGACTACATGGAGTTGGTAACTTCTCTTTAAATGATTGAAAACTTCTTGAAGAGGAACATAACTGGAGCTGGAACACCTCTAGATACCTCAGGATAGGTAGAAAAATGGATAGAATGGATAGGTCTCCAGGTAGAAGCTCTTCTCCCTCATCCTCTGTGTACTGGCCATCAAGGAGAACAAGAGCTTCACTGACTGCAGCTCAGAGAAACACCATCATTCACATCGCTGAGGTCTTTTATTATCTTCGAGGCTTGCCCTGAAACCTCATTTCTTCCAGTCAGGCACCCAGAGGTTACCACAAAAACACCTTTATCAAGATCAGCGTCAAGTGGTATGGACAGTGGTATAGTGGGATCTCCTCAGTAGTGTTAATTTCGTCACCTATTTTTAATTTAGTCTTAGTCTTAGTCTTGTGCCAAATGTCCTTGTTAGTTTTAGTCATATTTAGTCATTAAAATATCTTTTTTCTTAGTCTTAGTTTTAGTCTACTAAAAGTCTCGTCATTTTAGTCTAGTTTTAGTCAAAAGAAAACTCAAGGTATCTTAGTCAAGTTTTAGTCGACTAAAAGTCTTTTAATTTTAGTCTAGTTTTAGTCAAAAAATTGTAGCTTGACCACATCTGGAATCTATTGTAAGAATAAATACAACGAGGCCTCATTAAATGCAATAATATCAGGAACACAAGTGTTATAGTGGAAATAAATAACTTAATGAAAAGCCTAAGATCAAAACTGTAGGTGTGTGTATATATATGTACATGTAATTGTTAAACTTGATTCCCTTACATATACATTTGCTTTTAAGCCTAATTATTAATTTTGATTATAATGTGATTGTGACAGGGGCATGGGAAGAGGTTTCAGGTTGGGGGTGCTGAGTTTTTTCTGTCACCACTTTTGAATAAGAAACAATATCAAGGCTATAAAACTTGTCAAAACTCCGCGAATCACAAAAGTATCAGTGAGAAGTTGAGAACACTCGTTTAAACAGTGCATACACTCGAACTTGACTGCACATTACATTTTTACTTTATTGATGCTGCTTTTAATCGTAATGCAAAGACCGGTCATCGGGACATAAGCTGTCATGTACAATAAAAGTGCCTGCGCAGCGACAGGAAATATAATTTAACACAAAAAGACTAGACCAGGGGTGGACTCAGTATTATTTATTTATTTATTTATTTGAGCGGCATGTGGACGAATTCTTTCTACGCACACACTATTTTATTTCTTGATAACAGACCGCTGAGAACTATAACACACCGTTGCCATGAAAAACAGAGCGTTGCCATGGACACACAGGATTCTAACCGTAGAGACGGAGCGCACTATTTTCTTTAGAGGAAGCAATACAATCGTTTTTAAATCAATAAACTCCTTTTTAAATCATCATTTTGAGTCACATTATTGATTTATTTGGTAGGTAGCAATATAATAAGCGGGATCTGCTTCGCGGACCTGTAACTTGAGCAACAGCGCGAAGCCGCGAACTCGTGCTGAATATTTTAAAGGCGTAACAGCTGATGAAAAAGCAGAAATTGTAGACAAAAATGAAGAGAGATTTTATCTTAGTTTTTATTTTATTCAAAACATTTTCGTCTCGTCTTTTTTCGTCAACAATAATGCATGTTATTTTAGTCTTAGTCAGCGTTTTTGGACAGTGGTGCAGTCTTCTCATCGTCTCGTCTTACTCATGAAAAAAAAAAGCTTGTTGACGAACATATTTCGTCTCGTCTCGTCTGACGAAATTAACACTACTCCTCAGGGCATTGTACTGTGAGACTCATGGGTTATGCAACGCAGTGTTCCAAAGCATAGATCACCGGATGGTCCAATATGAAAAACCAAAATATTTGCTCTCACTCTTGATTCAGTGGACAACTGAATCCTTATGCTGTAGGTTCACACATAAGAGCTGCTGCTGTAGTCATAAAGACTGATTGAATTGAATTAAACATCAGAACTGACTCTTCGTGTTCTTTTCTTTTTTTTTTTTTTTTTTTGCTTTTTTGAATTTGCTTCACTGTGTGAATTCATTATTTTCCTTCTTTTTTCAAAATGCACATGCATCTTGTTAGATTTTCCCTGAATTTGGCTGCACAGTCGTTGGGTGGCTCGCCAACATACTAGAATGCTTCTAATAAGTAAAAGAAGGGTAAGCTGGACCAAGTTCAGGGGAAAAGTGTTTACTGAAGATGTTGGTGTAGCACTTCAGTCTTCTGGATCTAAACCCAAAGGTACTGTCTGTGTGACCAGACTTTATACTTGGTAACAAATGGCCTTCAAACAATAGAAGGATACAGTTAGGACCTCCTACTGGAGAACTTACAATGGACAGGACAGAAGGGCCATCCTGTTTGATTCAGTTGATTGCTTTACAGACAGGCTATTATGTTAACTACAGGTGGGGCACAGGCACAATGTTTATATGTTAATTACAGGCACAATGTAATCAGCCATTTGGTTCCCCCTTTACAGTTATATGTAAATTATATTGCATATATTATATGTAAATTAGATTGCATATGAATGTCAGGCATTGAATATGCATGAAAGAACTAGACACAAAATCCTTTAATCTGATCATTTTCCTATTAATAAAAAATAAGGATCACCTGTGAAGCCAAACAAACCATCAATTATATTAATTTATATCCTCAGGGGGCTCAAACTTTTGCAAACATCTATACACATGTACAATCATTCACTTGGGTTTCCTCTTTATAACCATTGTTCTATTTTTCTGCCCTGTTCATCATGCAATCAGCAGCTCTGTGGAGTCCTGGAGCTCATCCACACCTTCAAGAACCCTGAGGCATCTTGAGAGCTTTTTTTAAGCCCCATCAATGTCAACACAATGTTAAATATGACTGACACCACAAATCAACAACCGCTCGGGGCACAGAGGGCTGGCCAAACCTTCCCAAGTGTCTCAGCAAAATATTCAGTAAATGATCAGAATCAAAATGAAGCATTAGGGGAATTTTATAGGTAATAGATGTGGAGATCTGGTGGAAATAAAAATAGCTTGCTTTCACTTTCTCACACCTTAAGGAAAAGTGTGAAGATTTACCTTTTACCTTCTTTAAAATATAATTTAGCTCAGACTTGTATGATTCCTCTGATCACTCCTGTTGTGCAACGTTGATTCATTTCCCTGCCCACATCTTTAGCTCCTAGCTGTAGCTTATGTACTTCCTGTTTACTGTTTGATGAAAAAAGGAAGAAAATCTACTAACTAATTTAGTCAAATTTTTTTTTATCATATCTTATCATATACAACTCTTCATTTAATGTGAATCGAGACATTACAAAGAAAAATAAAGCATAGAAGGAATCTAGAGTTTATGTAGCTAGTTTAGCTAGCTGTCTTTGCTAATCTAATCTACAAAGCTAGTACAAAACCAAGCATTAGCACACCAATTGAGCAAATGAACTTCATGCTAATTGTTAGTTATTTATTATTAGTACATATACAATATCTTAATTTAGTCGACAGAGTTTTCTTATCCAGTTCAATTTATGATTTCAGGTGTGATCAGTGGCTAACTAGCTAAATTTACCTAGCTAGCTTGCAAATTTCAGCACTAGTGGTTTGTTCAAACTTTCTTTAGTAAAGAGAAAATGATTCGATTACCTAATTGTTGTATATCTATTCTGAAGGGTACATCCATTGTGAGGGTTTTCTCTCAAAGTCTAATTATGGAAGTTGCCTCAGATATAAAGAGGGGGATTATGGGTAATTGGTGGTAGACACTCCACAGGACAACCCGGCATGATACAAACGGCTCCGAGCACAACCAACTGCGCCGCAATGGTCGATGCTAATCACAAACACAACCCATGCTGCCAGATGCACCTGGCATCTCTCTCACATTCACACACACACACAGAGAGGACTCTGCTTTTATTTCCATCAGACAGACAAAACAACCCCAGTGCCAGCTGCTGTGTCACCGCAGTGTGAGGTCTTCACACATGGAAGTCAAGTCAAATAAAACCAGTTAATACAGCTGTGTTAGCATGCACGCTAAAGGCCTAAGAGACTCTGTTTAAATAAATAAATAAATGAATAATGAATAATAATTTACAACAAATTGGGTTTGCTGCCCCGGAATATTTAAACATCTTCACAGTTTCATTCTGAATCGTTTTATTTAAAACGATTCATTTGATTCCATTTCATCCAGATTATGCACAGTTATGCTGAAATCAACAACAAACTACTTTACCCATCAGCCCCAGCACATCACATGTACACGTCATAATCATGTAGCCAGTACAGCTAGCTGGCTTTGATAATCTAACCTGAGAATAAAGCTAGTTCACAGCTGAGTTACTGAAGTTCATGCTAGTCGCTGTGTTATGGGCTCAACTCAGATGAACAGCAAGGACACGGTATACGTGAGCAGGATGTACAGATGTAAGGTAAGGTAAGGTAAGGTAAACTTTTATTGTCCCCAGTAGGGAAATTTGTCTTGGGCCATCACCCATGCTGCAATCATTCAGTACACACATTAGACAGATACAATTCACAAAATACACAAAATATTGAATACATAAAATAACAACTATGTCCTTCCCTTATTTAACAACTTCACCAACACTGGGATAAAAGAGTTTTTAAATCTATATAATCTGCTGTCGAGGAACTCTGAACCTCCTGCCAGAAGGCAACAACTCATACTCCGTATTCAAAACATGGGAAAAATCACAGACAATCCTCTCAGCGTGTCTTAGAGTGGCATGTTCGTACATAGTTTGCAATGCTGTCAATTCTTTCACTCCTATAATTTTCCAAGCAGTATGTATCATTCGTATCAGCTTTGATCTCGATTGCACAGATAGATTCCCAAACCATACAGTGATACAGTATTTGATTCAATTTAATCTGATTCAAACTCTCAATTACTGCCTGGTAAAAGATTACCATAAATTTTTGATCAACCCCATGTGATGAGTCTCACAGATCACCTCCAAGATTTCACACTTACACACTGTTCTAGTACAGTGTGTAGTATATAGTGTTTAGTACACTGTGTGTAGTATAAAGTGTGTAGTATATAGTGTTTAGTATACAGTGTGTAGTATATAGTGTGTAGTATACAGTGTGTAGTATACAGTGTGTAGTATATAGTGTTTAGTATACAGTGTGTAGGATATAGTGTGTAGTAAATAGTATATAGTATACAGTGTGTAGGATATAGTCTGTAGTATATAGTACATAGTATGTAGTATACAGTGTGTAGTGTACAGTGTGTAGTGTACAATGTGTAGCATATATTCTGTAGTATATAGTACATAGTATATAGTCTGTAGTATATAGTGTGTAGTACATAGTTCATAGTATACAGTGTGTGGTATATAGTACATAATATACAGTGTGTAGTATATAGTACATAGTGTACAGTGTGTGGTACATAGTCTGTAGTATACTGTGTGTAGTATATAGTGTGTAGTATATTGTAAACAGTGAGTACAGTGTGTTCAGCGTGTTCAATATGTTCAACGTGTTCAATATGTTCAGCGTGTTCTATGTGTTCAGCATGTTCAGTGTGTTCAGTCACAGTGACGATCAGTTCCGCAGGATGCCGGAGCATCACTTTGCTGTACACAGATGGTGAGGTCGTGAACTGAAGTTAGATTGTAGAAAATACATGTGAGAAGAACAATTATAAGAATTAATGACATTTAATTTTCACCCCATTTCATACGTTATATCCACATTATCATGGGGATTAAATCCAACAGTGTTATTTGTGCCGATTGTTTTAGGCTATATACATCTAGTAAAATCCAAACATAATTCAAAATGTATTAAAAATAAAAGAATAATAATAATAATCAGCGCTACTCCGTCCAGGGTGTATCCTGCCTTGATGCCCAATGACGCCTGAGGATAGGCACAGGCTCCCCGTGACCCGAGTAGTTCGAATAAGAATGAATGAATGAATAATCAGCGCTGCCTTACAGTCACATTGTCCACAACGGGAGCGCAGGAGGAGATGGCACGACTACATGTGATACAAAATAGCATGAAATACCCTTTTATTAGAGAACTGCAGAACACAGTGTAAAAACGAAATATTTTCCTTAATGTACATATATCATAAAATGTCAAAGTCTGCAAATACAGTCATGAAGCACAATCGCTACTCATCATCGGTCCTAATTATTACGGTGTTCATTACAAAACCGTCATGAAGAAGCATGTGTTCACTATAACATTTTCGTCTCAAATTTTCACCCACAGATTAATTCTGTGATTTTATCAAGGTGTTAACGATCAGTCTAATTGCTAGAAACATATAAATCCTCTGGTGACCCGGCTATGTAATGCTTCATGATGGCACTGCTGGCAATGTTGGAGGATTACGCCAATGGCAGAATAAGGAGAGAACGAGTTTTCATGGACCATGATGATTTCCTGGCTAATAAGCCAATTTAGATTCCCTAGAGCTGTGCTCTTAGATCTATGTGTTGAATTGGGTCCAGTATTAGAGAGGGCAACCCGCCGGAACCATGCCATCCCAGTCCAAATACAAGTCCTCACCACTCTGGGGTTCTTGGCAACCGGCTGTTTCCAGCGCGAATTGGCAGATAGGTAAATTATTTATATAAAAAAAAACTATAAGTAATCCTCAACTTTGGGGGGCATGGTGGCTTAGTGGTTAGCACGTTCGCCTCACACCTCCAGGGTTGGGGGTTCGATTCCCGCCTCCGCCTTGTGTGTGTGGAGTTTGCATGTTCTCCCCGTGCCTCGGGGGTTTCCTCCGGGTACTCCGGTTTCCTTCCCCTGGTCCAAAGACATTCATGGTAGGTTGATTGGTATCTCTGGAAAAATTGTCCGTAGTGTGTGATTGCGTGAGTGAATGAGAGTGTATGTGTGCCCTGCGATGGGTTGGCACTCCGTCCAGGGTGTATCCTGCCTTGATGCCCGATGACGCCTGAGATAGGCACAGGCTCCCCGTGACCCGAGGTAGTTCGGATAAGCGGTAGAAAATGAGTGAGAGAGTGAGAGAATCCTCAGCTTTGTCTCTAAGACCTTTTTGTATATGAAATAATTCTATTGGAATCTATCATCTCACCCTATAGGTCTGGTATATCACAGCCGTCCCTGAGTGCCATAATATCTGTCGTTTTGAATGGTATACTTAATATGGGTAGTCGATACATCAGGTTCCCCTACACTGTGCGAGAACAGGCCAAAATTAAAATGCAATTTGCAGCAATGTCTGGTTTCCCAAATGTAATCGGCGCAATTGACTGCGCTCATGTTGCTATAAGGGCACCATCTGAAAATGAATTTGTTTATGTTTATAGAAAGCATGTGCATTCTATTAATGTGCAAATCATATGTGACTCCAACATGTCCCTCACAAACATTGTGGCACGCTGGCCTGGTTCAACACATGATTCCTTTATCTTGACACATAACAGTGTAGGGAACAGACTAAATGCAGTACGTGATGGCTGGCTTCTTGGTGAATTTAACAATATTAAACAGTAGAAACTGTAACAATTTTGTTTTTAATATAATTATAACAATGTTGCTTTTAATATAATTATAACCTGCAGGCAATGTCGGCGCCACGAGCGGGCCCTGGGGGGCGTGGCCCAGCCACTTGAGTCACTGTGCCCCCTTACTTCTCAAAATAATAACGAACTTAATAATTTAAAAAAATGTTTTACAAATTACTTTTATTATACCATGAATACTGGTTAAAAAATAAAGAGTATAAGTTAATTAAAAAAATAATAGTAACGTAAATCAGTAGGCTAAATGGTCAGTGAAATCGTTATTCTAAAGTTTGCGAAGTTCGTCTGAAAACATCTACTAAAACATTGTTTTAATTCAAAAAATCTTTAACAATGGATATAAGAAAATGGTTCGCCAACAGCTCAACGGCTCAGTTCAAGTATGACTAACACCACTGATGAGAATGTCGACGCCCCAGTAATAGGACTCGGTGAAGGCAGAGCCGGGGGGCACGGTGATAGGGATACAGTAGATATATAGTATTTTATATTTTGTTAATATTTTTAAATTCATTTAAACTTCAATTGTATTTATTTATTTATTTATTTATTTATTTATTTGGGGGGCACGGTGGCTTAGTGGTTAGCACGTTCGCCTCACACCTCCAGGGTTGGGTGTTCGATTCCCGCCTCCACCTTGTGTGTGTGTTCTCCCCGTGCCTCGGGGGTTTCCTCCGGGTACTCCGGTTTCCTCCCCCGGTCCAAAGACATGCATGGTAGATTGATTGGCATCTCTGGAAAATTGTCCCTAGTGTGTGAGTGAATGAGAGTGTGTGTGTGCCCTGCGATGGGTTGGCATTCCGTCCAGGGTGTATCCTACCTTGATTCCCGATGACGCCTGAGATTTGGGGATAGATAGTGAGACGTTTTTAACTGTTGAGTCTATGAAGCCTATTATGGATTTAACAAATTGCACCATTGTGGAAACAGAATGCATTGTTGCAAAGCAATGTATCTCCAGAATTAAGACATTAAGACAGAATTAAGAATCATAACCATCAACAGAAAATGACGGTTATGAGACTTCTTTCTGAACAACACAAAGTTCTGGAAGCTATGCCCAGTGTTTTGTCTGCGCTAAAAGTTGCGGTCACGTTCGGGGCCTCCACTGCCATGTGTGAGAACTCCTTCTCGGCACTAAAGAACGTTTTTACGGACCACAGACGAGCAATGAGCCACACTCGTAAGTCTCAACTCGTGCATCTTGCATTTGATCGGGACTTTATGAAAAAATTTCGCCATTCGTTGAAGGACCTTGTTCTTCAAAAATGTAATTCCTCCTCTCGTCGCCTGCAGCTCTTCTAAAGGTAAGAGGCCTTTTTGCTTTAGTATGTTTGGTTATATGGTGGCTAATTTGCGTGTGTTTTCGTGAGTCTTGCACTTTAGAGTCATGATAAATTATAGTTTACAGTGAGTGACACATTTAATATTTTATTATGTTTATTGAAGTTTAATAATAGTAATAGTATGTGAACGAGATAGGCGCCCCCAGTTAAACATGAGGCCCCCTCATTCTCTATTCTCTGGCGCCGACACTGCCTGCAGGCGACAGTGGCTACCCCTGAGATGCTGACTCCTCACCCCATTTTTAAACCCGCAGAGCGCAGAGAAAACTCATTATAACGAGGTCCACTCTCGTGCCCACACAGTGATTTGCATTGACTATTTATGGTTAAAAATGGGCGTGTACAGGGCGGGATGTCACGTACGCACATCTGTTTGTGATCTGTGATTTATAAAGGGAACATTGCTTACAGGTGTGCGTACGCACGGTTTTATAAATCTGAATTTTTTGGCTTTTGGGCGTACGTAAACTTTTAGTAGGGATCCTACGCACAGTTTTATAAATGAGACCCCAGATCACACAGCAGATCACCACTGGTATGTGCTCTGATGTGTGATCTGGTGTGTGATCTGGGATCTCATTTATAAAACTGTGCGTAGGATCCCGTACGTGAACCAGCCTCATATCCCGCCCTGTACACGCCCATTTTTAACCATAATTAGTCAATGCAAATCACTGCGCTGGCACGAGAGTGGACCTCGTTATAATGAGTTTCCTCTGCGCTCTGCGGGTTTAAAAATGGGGTGAGGAGCCAGCGTCTCAGGGGTAGCCACTGTCGCCTGCAGGTTATAATTATATTAAAAGCAACATTGTTATAATTATATTAAAAACAAAATTGTTACAGTTTCTACTTTTTAATATCTGCAAATGATCCAAAATGCAGCTGCCCGGCTTGTTTTCAACCTGCCAAAGTTCTCGCATACCACCCCGCTGCTGCGATCCCTCCACTGGCTTCCGGTAGCTGCACGCATCAGATTCAAAACACTGATGCTGGCCTACAAAGCCAAAAATGGACCAGCCCCCTCTTACCTCAAAGCTCTCATAACTCCTCGCACTGCACCCCGCACCCTCCGATCTACCAGCACTGCTCGACTGGTTCCACCATCTCTCAGGGTAAGAGGCAAGTATACTACAAGACTCTTCTCTGTACTGGCACCAAGGTGGTGGAACGAACTTCCCCTAGAGGTCCGGACAGCTGAGTCACTGGCTATTTTCAAGCGGCGGTTGAAGACCTACTTATTCAGGAAACACTTCAACTAGCACTTCTTTCATTATCTTTTGCATTTAAAAAAAAAAAAAAAGAAAAACACACCTTTGACACTTTCATTGTAACTTTGAACAAATGTTTTAAACTCATGGTATCTTAAGTATGTAACTTAGTGAGCCAGCATTAATATATTCAATGTTAGAGATTTAAGCACTTATGTACGTCGTTCTGGATAAGGGCGTCTGCCAAATGCTGTAAATGTAAATGTAAATGTAAATGTAATATTGTTAAACTCACCAAGAAGCCAGCCATCACGTACTGCGCCTGCATTTAGTCTGTTCCCTACACTGTTATGTGTCAAGATAAAGGAATCAGGCAATATACCAGGCCAGCGTGCCACAATGTTTGTGAGGGTCATGTTGGAGTAACATGATTTGCACATTAATAGAATGCACATGCTTTCTATTAACATAAGCAAATTCATTTTCAGATGGTGCCCTTATAGCAACATGAGTGCAGTCAATTGCGCCGATTACATTTGGGAAACCAGACATTGATGCAAATTGCATTTTAATTTCGGCCTGTTCTCTCACAGTGTAGGGGAACCTGATGTATCGACTACCCATATTAAGTATACCATTCAAAACAACAGATATTATGGCACTCAGGGACGGCTGTGATATACCAGACCTATAGGGTGAGATGATAGATTCCAATAGAATTATTTCATATACAAAAAGGTCTTAGAGTCAAAGTTGAGGATTACTTATAGTTTTTTTTTTTATATATAAATAATTATCTGTCTGCCAATTCCCACTGGAAACAGCCGGTTGCCAAGAACCCCAGAGTGGTGAGGACTTGTATTTGGACTGGGATGGCATGATTCCGGCGTGTTGCCCTCTCTAATACTGGACCCAATTCAACACATAGATCTAAGAGCACAGCTCTAGGGAATCTAAATCGGCTTATTAGCCAGTCATCATCATGGTCCCTGAAAACTCGTTCTCTCCTTATTCTGCCATTGGCGTAATCCTCCAACAGTGCCAGCAGTGCCATCATGAAGCATTACATACCCGGGTCAATGGAGGATTTATATGTTTCTAGCAATTAGACTGATCGTTAACACCTTGACAAAATCACAGAATTAATTTGTGGGCGAAAATTTAAGACGAAAATGTTATAGTGAACACATGCTTCTTCATGACGGTTTTGTAATGAACACCGTAATAGTTAGGACCGATGATGAGTAGCGATTGTGCTTCATGACTGTATTTGCAGACTTTGACATTTTATGATATATGTACATTAAGGAAAATATTTCGTTTTACACTGTGTTCTGCAGTTCTCTAATAAAAGGGTATTTCATGCTATTTTGTATCACATGTAGTTGCGCCTTCTCCTCCTGCGCTCCCGTTGTGGACAATGTGACTGTAAGGCAGCGCTGATTATTATTATTTTTTTTTTTTTAATACATTTTGAATTACATTACATTACGTTACTTCTCACATTTATTTTCTACAATCTAACTTCAGTTCACGACCTCACCATCTGTGTCACCAATTCCCTTTGTCTCCAGGATGTGCGTATGCACGCCTCAAAGTTTGCTTAAAGGTGCGCACATTTTTTATAGATCACAACCTTTGCATGGGAACTGGTGTACATACAGTACGTTTCCAACCCCGTTTTGTGCGTACGCACGCTTTATAAATGAGAACCCTGATGTGTGATCTGGTGTGTGATCTGATGTGTGATCTGGTGTGTGAAGTCGATCCTGAGTGACTAACTGCTGTGACTAGCTGAGTGACTAGCTGATGTGGGATCTGGTGTGTGATCTGGTGTGTGATCTGGTGTGATCTGGTGTGTGATCTCAGCAGAAGGTCATTAGTCTTCAGTAAAAGATATTCTGGTCCTTCTGACACCAGAGACACATTTTTATTCACCATACAGGATCCTGTTTAAAAGAGAACGCAATAAGAATGAAGAGGACGATGTGAAATATTTCGCTTTGTTGGACCAAACAGAAGAAACAGATTGAAGAGATCAGAATAAAATAAAAGAGCAAAATGCTCCAGATCATGATGCAGTATGTAGTGTAGTTTACTGCTCCTGAATCTCACAGGAAGAAAAGAAGCCTTGCAGGGTTAGCATTGCAGCAGCTAGTCACTCAGGATCGATTTTCTGATGAGGCAAAGCTTTTAAATCACAGTGTCATGGCAGTGCTGACTCCATGCTACTCCTCCACCTGGACAGAGAGAGAGAGAGAGAGAGAGAGAGAGAGAGAGAGAGAGAGAGAGAGAGAGAGAGAAAGAGAGAGAGACAGAGAGAGACAGACAGAGAGAGAGAGAGACAGAGAGAGAGACAGAGAAAGAGAGAGAGACAGAGAAAGAGAGAGAGGGAGAGAGAGAAAGAGAGAGAGGGAGAGAGAGAGACAGAGACAGACACAGAGAGAGAGAGAGAGAGAAAGAGAGAGAGAGAGCTGGGAAAAAAACTGCTAGTAAGAATTGAATGCTTGTCACAACACCATCTATCAGTGGCTGCAACTGAGGACATGGTCTCCTCGTCTCCTCGTCTCTCCTCCTGCCCTCACAACACCGGCCCCAGAGTTCTATCTCCTGTGGCTTCTGAAGTAAGACGGAGCATTACATCACTGACTAATGGAAAGGCCGTGTCAGCTTGGAGAGATGTTTGGCAGTATCTTATTAGAGCTGACACGCTGTAATACCACTGTGTATAATTCACCTACATCTCCAACACAGCCAGGCACACACACACACACACACACACACACACACACACACACACACATACACACACACACACACACACACACACATACATACATACACACATTTTTAGTTATTATTTTATTTTAGTTTTTTTTTTTACAGTTTAAGCAATTTATGCTTCATGTTATGTATGCTATACAAATAAAAGCCTGACTGGTTCACAGTGAGTAATAACTTGATATATAAAAATAAAAATAATATAGATAGATAGATAGATAGATAGATAGATAGATAGATAGATAGATAGATAGATAGATAGATAGATAGATAATTTTATATCCACGTCCAGTCTGATGAAACATATTATTATTATTATTATTATTATTATTATTATTATTATTATTATTATTGTTGTTGTTGTTAAGAAGGAAATCCTGAACTCTTTTGTACAGCTGTTTCTCTATAGTGCGTCCGTGATGAACAGATCGTCCGTTGATGATGATGATGATGATGATGTAATTACTTGTCCTTTGTGTAAAAAGCTGCACTCATCAGGAAATGAAGACTGAAACGTCACCACTTTGAATGATCTCCTGGGATATGAAAAGCTTTGTGGCTTTCTGTTCATTAAACTCTAAATGAACAGTCTGGAAATGGCACAATGGGAAAATAATCAAGAATCTCTGAGCGGAACAAAGCCCTGAAACTGGAGACTCCCTCTAGACATCATCAGCTGTGAATGAGCTGTTACTATATAACTGATTATAGAACGAGGATCTTACTGCTATAACAGGTCATGTATTGGAGCAGAACCACACCAGACTGATGTGCAGACTCTGATCTGGACAGAGACCTGCTGTGGTGCCTCGAGGGTTTTGAAGGCAGCTGAGTACTTTGGTGGAGAAGATTAGGTTTCTCCTCTCGACACTGATGAGACACTAAAGATGCTGGATGATAACGCCTATTATAGTCTTCCTACACAGGTCCACTGCGCTCTGGCGTTTGTTTTGAAACAGCTGACGTCATGTCCACAGTGGAGACTCCAGTCTATATTTATACTTTACTACTGCAGAACTGGAGCGTGGAAGAAAAACGCAACATCTGGGGAACAACCTGATCCCCGGGTGGTGGAAATGAAGACGTAAAACTTGCAGTGGGCGAGCAGAGAGGAGAAAGAGATAAGCATGGGTTTTATGGGACTGGGAGATAAGAAGAGAGAGAGAGAGAGAGATGGAAAGAGAGCGGGAGAGAAAGAGCTGATCTTGATTGAACAGCAGTGAGAGCGCTCTAATGGGTCGCTCTCTATCAAATGCACAATCAGACAGGTCTACCTTAATGTACACAGAGTCATCCATCGCTTCCCTAAAGTGGATTAGAGCGCTCTTTAAGGTCAGTCAGCAGGCAGGAAGAGACCACGCTGGACTTCCTGACATCAAGAAGCTCGATCAGCTCGTTGTCCGAACACACAAAACCCCCCGGCCTATTTTTTAATCTACTCTGCTGCGCTCAGGGTCTCTGCTAATGAAATGAGATCGACTTGGCCTCCAGACAGCTCGTCCTCCTCATCAGGAGCCCTCATCCCTGAGTCTCGCTGACTCGCTGCTTTTGTTTATCTGAACACAAAAGCAGTTTACTGAGGTGTCCAGATGACGTACGTTTCATATGTAACCTGTCCCAGCAGGATTTTTCCACTGTTTTTTTGATTATTGCAAAAAAAATAATCTCTTTAACCAACACAACACAAGTTTATGATTCTTCTTTATGAATTTTGAAACCTAAATACAATCAGCAGAATTTTAAAGCTAACACGAGCCTGTAAACTACACCACACCCAGTCACATGACCACCAGTGAGCTTTCAACTCCTTCACTCTTTATTTTAAAAACCTCTTTATTAATACACACCATTCATTCATTCATTCATTCATTTTCTACCGCTTATCCGAACTACCTCGGGTCACGGGGAGCCTGTGCCTATCTCAGGCAGGCGTCATCGGGCATCAAGGCAGGATACACCCTGCACGGAGTGCCAACCCATCGCAGGGCACACACACTCTCTCATTCACTCACACAATCACACACTACGGACAATTTTTCCAGAGATGCCAATCAACCTACCATGCATGTCTTTGGACCGGGGGAGGAAACCGGAGTACCCGGAGGAAACCCCCGAGGCACGGGGAGAACATGCAAACTCCACACACACAAGGCGGAGGCAGGAATCGAACCCCAACCCTGGAGGTGTGAGGCGAACGTGCTAACCACTAAGCCACCGTGCCCCCCTAATACACACCAACATTGTGCAATTGCAGTGGATGAATCTGAACAAATGAAACGTTGGACATTTGCAGGATGAAACTGTCTTATTATTATAAACACAAGGTTGTAGTAGTAGATGAGTTTCCTGTTCATGTCCCAGACGTCCTCTTAATTTAAACCAAAATCCAATCAAAAAACTACACTGAGCTTTGAGTCCAGATTGTATCTGTGTTGGATGGGATTGTGGGTTAAAGTGATTAAAGTGTTCAGTAAAATGACAAAAAGCTACATCGTGCTGAAAGAAACCAGAAGCCTCAGTAAGAAAGAAGCCTCAGTAACCACCCCAGAGTTTCACCTTCAACTTGAGTGCTTGGCCCCCGGGACTCGCTTCCCTCTCCCTATATCCCCTGTGCAGCCCAGCAGTTAATAATGAATTAGTCAGAGGCTATGCTTTATCTCAATATCATTTTAACTCCATGTCAGGATACAAATCTGGATTTAAATTTGAAGTGGGCATGGCCCAGACTGGAAGTTTTTAATTAAATATAAACTGACCAAACCTCTCAGTCTTATTGCAAACCTTTAAACCCAACCAGGCATCCTGTCAAGCTTTTCTGACATGCTTTATATAATTAATTAATAAATAAATAAATAAATAAATAGATAGATAGATCGATAGATAGATAGATAGTTCTTGGCTATAAACAATGAAGCCACAGTAACCCAAAGAACCAGCAGAAGGAAAAAGAAGATATACCCAGCTGTTATGTTGAGGTGAGCTGTAAGTTTACGGTAAGGTTTTGATGTCTCTTATTTTGAAATTGCCACTTTTCGTTTGTTACGTCACTTGGTGTATCCACAGGTGCATATAATCTGTGAGTTTGAAAAAAAAAAAATAATAATAATAATCTGTGAGTTTGCGTGTGGATGGAGGTTGGAAGGGGGTGAGTAGCTGGGAAGTTCACTTTTTGTTGACCGTTTCTTTTGAACATTTCTTTGGATATACATTTCCTGTGAACGTTTCTTTTGATTTACAGTTTTTTATTTTTCATTTAGTTCATTTTTTTGAGATTATCTTATCTTGCCATCATTCTGCTAACATTACAATAAACCACCTGTATGCAACTGAAACGCGTCATCTTTAACTCCCTCTACTCAGTCTCTTAGCGGCTACTGGTTGCTGCTACAGAGCCATGATACATCACCCCTGGAGCATAGAGGGTTAGGGACTTTGCTCAGTGGGGAAGTTTTGTGGTGATGGGGCTTAAACCTCTAACTTTCTGATCAGTTACCATGAGCCTTAACCATTGCAGTCACCACAGTTCCCCATGATATGAGAAGAACATGCAGAACTCCACACCTGAGCTTTGCCTGATATTTAACTCATTGCACCTTCAAAACCTTGTGAGACAATATTTAGTTATGGAGCCATGCTCTCATCCGTCAGTCAAACACTTCTTCTGTAGCAACGTCAATGGAGATCTGGATACAGTAAATTAAACAAAGCAATGTAATCACTATGTCGGAGGTCCAGTGAGTAATGAAACACTGACTGACAGGATGGTTTGATGAAGCAGGTTACTGTTACAACCATAAATGTTATTTGCATGGATTCACTTAAAATCCGAGAAACAAGATCCTCTGCTAGAGCTGCCATAGACAATTGAACTGCTGTTACAGCAAACTAATCAACACCTTCTGACCAATCAGAACACAGAATCCAGACGGTCTATTGTATAACTGTTTCTCCAGAGGTTCAGTATCTCAGAAGTTAATAAAGGTCAGTGTATAATAATAATAATAATAATAATAATAATAATAATAATAATAATAATAATGTTTTGTTCTACAGTTTCAGTATCATCTCCAGGCTGAAGTCGATCATCAGGGCGTTTTTTTCCACTTCACAATTTCAGAAGGTTGTAAAAAATAAAAGTCTGATGGATCAGTGCACAGCCTATAAATTAAGATTCAATTTATTTGGAAGAGAATTTATAGCTTTGGCAGTCTGATGGAGGAACCTCATCTGGGGTTGTCACATCAGGGAGCACTTCTGTCTAATTAAAATAAGGAGTGGATTTTGTGCAACGCAGTAAAACTTGAGCTGTCACCATGATCCACAGAGAGAGAAAGAGAGAGAGAGAGAGAGAGACAGGAAGTCTGGTTGCTCTGATAGATTTTTCCAGCCAGATCAGAGCCATGAATTTTACAGAGGAGAGGAGGAGCGGCCGAGAGATTATTCACCTCTCTGCATTCTTCTTCTTTTTTTTTATTATTCTTTTTCGCATTTTGCTTTTTCCAAAATGTAATGTCACCAAAAATATTGGCACCCTTTTAAAAAAATGGACAGATAAATGGAATTGTATGGAATAAACAAAACGATCCTGATACTTTTTAATTTCTTTGTCCTTGTCATATTTTCTCCTCTGTCTCCATGATCAATGATCTTTCTGTCCAGAAGTCAGTTAGTGGCCAGTGCCAGTGATGTACACTCTCAGTTATAATGACTATTAAGGACAATCAGGGATCTTTTATAGCGTTTATTAAGATTTATATCATCTGCTAGGTGCTAGTAAAAATAAGTGTGTGATGAACAGTGTGTGGATTTCAGCAGCATGTAACACTTAAATTTGTCAATTCTTTTGCAAACTCTTTCTCTCTCTTTGGAGTTCATGAGTCTCCAGATTTTTCTCATCCATCCTGATGCTCTACGTCTGCTTCACATTTCCAGCATTTGGCAGACGCTCTTATCCAGAGCGAATTACGTTATCTCATTTTTTTCTACAACTGAGCATTAAGGGCCTTGCTCAGGGGCCCAACAGTGGCAGCTTGGTGGACCTGGGATCAAACTCACAACCCAACACCTTAACCACTAGGCTACCACAGCTGCTGCTGAGAACGTCCTCCAACATTGACAGACTGGAGATACTGAGCATGTGGATGGAAACACCTAGAAACCATGAAGATTTGGGTAGATGTTCTTCCTTTTATAGCTTTTGGACTGCGACAGCTAGGAACAGATATGTGCTCAATCTCCATCAGTAAACCAATTAATGATTTATAATCATTGCATTTCTTTCTGTTTGCTGCTGTAACAGAGAAATTTCCCTTATCTTATCTTATCTTATCCTACCCAGATGAGGATGGGTTTCTTTTTGAGTCTCTAAACTACTCTGCTGATAAAGCTCGTACAGAGACGAATGCGTCAGAAGGAAATCATACTGCACTTGATTTTAAACTAAATAGGTGTGTATTAATTGTATGCTAATGCTTAATGGAAAAATATGCTGGCCAGGCCACGCCCACACTAGGGTGTGAATATAGGATAAGTTTGTTAAACTGTATAGGGCTGCAGATGACCTATCATTATTACATAACACAGAGTCACAGAATGATGTGAGGTTGAGGTCAGGAGGATGACTGCTCAAGCTGGTTTGATCTGATTGGAAGGCTTCAGTAACCCATATAAACACACTGTACAACCATGGTGAGCAGAAAAGCATCTCAGATAGAACAGCCAGGGAACCTTGAGGTAGAGGAGCTACAACAACAGATTAACACACGTGTTACTGTACATATTCTTTACTGATTAACGAAGGGTGGCAATACTTTTACTCTGTATCCATAAGACAAGACAAGGCAGCGCTGCATTGCTATAAAGTCTCTATGAAACACTGATAAAATACTATGGAGTCTGAGATGAGGATGATGATGATGATTTTTTTTAATGTTATTTATTTATTTATTTATTCTAGGGGCGGGGCTTCAGAAGTGATGAAACGCTCCGCGTGCAGTTCTGCTTTCCAGCTCGCACACACACGCACGGACGCACGCACACACACACGCACAGAACGCGAAAACTTCAGATCAGTGATGAGTCCCGGAGAAGTTCACGGTTGGAGCCGCGCGCGCCAGCAGCGTGTGTGAGTTCACGCAGCGCCTGGAGCAGATTACGCCGTCGCTCGGACCCAGCGCGCGCTCTTCCTTTTCCTCTTCCCTCCTTCTTCTTCTTCCTCTTTCCCTTTCACCTTCATGCCACCCAGTGATGACAGATGTGGGCGACAATGTTTGGGGATCAGAGTAGCGAGCAGCTCACGAGGAAGTGCGCCGCCGCCGTTCAGCTCGCAACGCTGCGTTAAATCCGTCCGAACGGAAGAGTTTCGTGGCGCGCGCCGGACCGTCAACCTACCGCAGGGATGCGAGATTATTCTGCGCTCACTTTGGGCTTTCTGTCTTTTCTGTTCAGCCGCTGCTTCTTCTTCTCTGCGCTACTGCAGGTGAGTTTATGCGGGTAAAACGCGCATGATTTAATTACACGGTTGCGTGTTTACGTGTTTGCGCTAAAAATGAAAGATGATCTTTTAAAGGTTCCCAGGAGTTGGATCATGTGTATGTGTCATGAAGCAATAAGACAGAAGGTACGAATCCAGTGCGTCCGGTTCCAGTCAAAAATATTAATTTATGATTGAAGTGGAATTATGTTTTATTTGTAATTAAACTTTATATGATTGGATAATAATCCAGTGCGATTACAATAGAGATTACCCAAAGGTGGGTTCTAGAAAAGTTAAATCTCTCTCTCTCTCTCTCTCTCTCTCTCTCTCTCTCTCTCTCTCTCTCCCTCTCCCTCCCTAATTGACATGATTAACATTATCTAACCTTTCTCATAAGGAGATTATTACATAATAAAATCATATAATAATGTTAACTCTATTTCAATCTTATCATGATGAATATCTAGAAATAATATTCATTATAAAATTTATTTAATTTGTCTATAAACTCTATTAGACTCATCACATTAAACCAAAGTATTACATTCAAATCACTAAAACCCAAAGACAAATCTGCCTCTGGATAACAAATAAGTGGGTTATTAGTGTATTAATGTAAATATTTGATTTATTAGATTACACACAGATCCACACTTTATTAATAAACACAGCTGATGTTCAGGTGTTTTTCACTCAAGCATGAAACGGTGTTGAAATACTGACTGCTTTTAACGTCTTACATGCTTTGCACCTCTGAGTCCAGGATTTAGTCCCATCTCCTGTGTGGGTGTGTGTGTGTGTGTAGTTTGCATGTTCTTCATGTGTATCTTCCAGGTTCTCTAGGTTCCTTTTCCAGTCCAAAAAGATGTGTGTAGATTTTGGTAAATTGTTTGGTTGTTTGTTTGTGTGTGTGTGTGTGCATGCGTGTGCTTGTGTGTGGGGAGTGTGGGTGTGAGTGTATGTGTGTGCGTGTGCGTGCATGTGTTTGCGTGCGTGTGTGTGTGCATGCATGCGTGTGCTTGTGTTTGTGTGTGTGTTTGTGTGTGTGCGTGTGTGTGTTTTGGAAATCCTCACTTATGATAATTAAATGAGTAACCTGTATAATATCCATCTCCCCGAAGATTTATTTGACATTTCTCTTTGTGTTTCCGTGGTTTAAACAGCAGTAATAGACGTGTGTGTTCAGGTCTACTTACTGTAAGAACCTTGATATTAATAGGATTTGAGTGCATTAGCGAGCTGTGTTAGTTAGACAACAGCAGGTTTTTTCCTGTGATTCTGTACAGCTGTGAGGAAAGAAATGTTTTGTTGATTGCATCATTGACACAGACACTGGAAGACACTTGTATTCTCTTCTCGCTAACGTTTGCTCCTAGTGTTGAGTTTGATCTTTAAGATTAAACCCAGTCTGCAGTTTGCTTTGCACTGATTGTCATGGTTCTTCCTGAAACATGTCCAGAGCTCTGTGATTTGGTGTGTTTATTAGACTGATGTCATACACTGGAGATGTTGCTGTCGCAGCTTTTAGTTCAAGTAAATGAGCACGGAATCAGACTGATACCTGAAACCAGTGTCAGTATGGATGTGTCCCTGATTTAAGGCCATGTCCTCGTCTCATCTCTGCAGCAGTGAGACTCACAGGACATCACGGTAGTCAGAGAGAGAGAGAGTGAGAGAGAGAGAGTGAGAGAGAGACTTCACTTCACATTACTCCCACTCCTCTAGAGAACAGAGGGGCCAAGGGGTGTGTGGGAGCACTCTTGACCTACACAAACACACACACGCACACACACAGATACATATACACACACTTATCTCTGTGTGCAGTGCAGTGAGAGAGAGGAACACAAATAGCTTAAAATTATTTTAAAAACAAATATTATTACTACAGAAAAGGGGTTAATTTAAATTTTATAATTAAATAAATAAATAATTACATATTTCTATAAATAAATATTTTTGTATTTTAATTCATTTACGCGGGGGGGCACGGTGGTTGGGGGGGTCGATTCCCGCCTCCGTCTTGTGTGTGTGGAGTTTGCATGTTCTCCCCGTGCCTCGGGGGTTTCCTCCGGGTACTCCGGTTTCCTCCCCCGGTCCAAAGACATGCATGATAGGTTGATTGGCATCTCTGAAAATTGTCCCTAGTGTGTGATTGCGTGAGTGAATGAGAGTGTGTGTGTGCCCTGCGATGGGTTGGCACTCCTTCCAGAGTGTATCCTGCCTTGATGCCCGATGACGCCTGAGATAGGCACAGGCTCCTCGTGACCCGAGGTAGTTTGGATAAGCGGTAGAAAATGACTGAATGAATGAATAATTCATTTACACTTAATGGAAGAAGTAATAAGAAAATAAGGGAAAAATAAACTTGGGGAATATTTTTTTTTTCTTTTTTCTGTTTTCACATTGATCAATGAATTACTACTCCGTTATTTATTTATAATATATATAATTATATATATATATATATAGATATATATATATATATAGATATATATATATATATATATATAATTATATATATATATATATAGATATATAAAATTATTTAGATAGATAGATAGATAGATAGATAGATAGATAGATAGATAGATAGATAGATAGAAGACGAGGTGATTAATATGGGTGGGGTTCTTGACCTTTCTCTTGTCTTGTCCTCAGCACACTCATGGAGAACTGCAGAAGTCCTGCTCTAGAGCTCCGGCTGTTCACCTGGAGAACACATGCAACCTTCCCTGCTACTGCAGACCATATCCACTGTTACCTCCACCTCCTCCACCTCCACCTCCACCCAGACTCTTCTCTCCTACAGGTCAGACACACACATATACACACACATACACACACACACATACACACACATACACACACATACACACACACATAGACACACGCACACACACATGCAGATAGATAGTATATATATATATATATATATATATATATATATATATATATACTATGTAAATTTCATAATAGCAAGTGTTGAGTGTATGAGATGGTGTAGCCCTGATGGTTTGTGTGTGTGTATGTTTGTGGTGCATGTGTGTATGTGTGTGTGCGTGCATGTGTGTGATGGTGTAGCTCTGATGTTGAGTGTCCTGACACTGGAGACTCCGTCCATAAATGTTAGCTAAATGTCAACAACTACACACATGGGGCAACAACTACACACATCTGAACACTCTCACGCTGCACACAGGGCTGCATACTCACACGCTGCACACTGGTGTGTTTTGTTGCCAGATTACAGGAGTTTATTTTTAGTGTAACACCTGAGTGTGTAGACGAGGAGAAGTCGATTATTCACAATCGCTCTCAGGCTCTTGGGGAAGAACAAACTCCTTTTATCCCAAAAAAGGGCATGTGAGACAGACTGTGCTTCTCCAACTCGATACCATGGGGTGTGTGTGTTGGGGGGTGTCCTCAGGACCTCACATTAAATCAGCATCAGGTTCCATCAGACTGCTTTAACACCCTGATCAGTGATGGACAGGTTTAAATGATGAGGACTCACTACTATAAAAAAGATTTAGACTCATAATTTACTTCATAATGATTTGCTAATTTTTAAGAAAATACTTGATTTAGATTCCGTAATTATTTCTGACCAGGTTTATGAGATGTACATTTACACTCTTTCTCTCTCTCTCTCTCTCTCTCTCTCTCTCTCTCTCTCTCTCTTAATCATGATAAACTTTTGGACTTCTTTACCTCTGACAAGCTGATTCCCGTGTGTTTTAACCTGTGTGTTTTAACCCCATGTGTTTTAACCTCACGTGTTTTACCCCTGTGTGTTTTAACCCCATTAGTTTTAGCCCCATGTGTTTTACCTCTGTGTGTTTTAACCCATGTGTTTTAACCCCATTAGTTCTAACCCCATGTGTTTTAACCCCATGTGTCCTACGTCCTGCCTGAATAATGGAATGTGAAATCTGTGTGTTTGGTATAAACACAAGGTCGACCCACACAGCTGGGAGAAGACGTGAGATCTTCTTTCCTGTCTCTCTCCCTGGAGGCTCTGTCAACCTCACGCCCAGTCCCGTCTATCATCCTTCCTCCCTCCTCCTCCTCCTCATCCACTTCCTGAACTCCAGAGGATTGTTATGAGTTTATCACACTGTTGATTTCAGAGCATCAGTATAAATTAAGGGTTTTAAAATAATTACACATGACAAGAAAAATAAACATCACACCATGATACGCTGCTGAAAGACACTGACCCTGATATGCTACAGTACTACAGAAACTACACACACACACACTCCATTCTCTCTGCATCTCAGGCTTATCACTGAGAATATTAGTAAAACATCAGCCTTAGAAGATTGATATTTATTGGCTGAGAGCCTTTATCTCCATCATCTCCATCACTGGTGTGAAGTTCTATACCTTCAGATAAACCATTGTAGAAAATATTAATGTATACACCAGATCTCCTGCATGTGCAACCAGTATGAGCTTTCGTTTCTTTCCACTTCACATCTTTCTGTATTTTTATAAATGAAGGTTGAACACTGCGACCTTGTTTGTATGTAGTCTGTTCTTCATTGCTGAACTGTGATGGAGTGATGGAGTGATGGAGTGATTCTGTGCCTGCTGATGACTAACAGTAGTAGTCCGGGGGAGGCTGCAGTGCCTGCAGGCTCTGCATTGCCCTTTGCTCTGCTGCACACTGTCGTGAGTGTAGATGAGCCACCCACGGGGATGGAAACCCACAAGTGCTCCCGTCATCCAAAGTAAAATATATATGTGTGTGTGTGTGTGTGTGTGTGTGTGTGTGTGTGTGTGTGTGTGTGTGTGTGTGTGTGTGTGTGTGTGTTAGAGAGAGTGAGGGAGAGAGAGAGAGACCCAGTGCTGCCAGTCTGCAGTGTAGATAGTGAATTATGCATTTGATGTGTTGTTGTTGTGGTAATTGTGTTGCTGTAGTTGTGTTGTTGGTGTTGTAGGTGTTGTAGTTGTGTTGTTGTAATTTTGTTGTTTTAATTGTGTTGTAATTGTGTTGTTGTACTTGTGTAGTTGTAGTTGTGTTGTTGTAATTGTGTAGTTGTAGTTGTGTTGTTGTTGGTTTATGTTAGTACTGTGGTTATAAAATGAGTTTAGTTTTTGAAATGCAGATCTGTGTAACTGCATTAAAACAGGGAGCAGATATAAAAATAGTCTAATCTAATAAAGCATGTTATCATGTTATCTGTGATACACCCACTGCTGTCTAATCACACACACACACACACACACACACACACACATACACTTACATACACACATACACACACCCTCATTCATACACACACTCGCATACACTCACATACACACATACATACATACATACATACACACACACACTTACATACACACACATACATATATACACACACATACTCTCACATACACACACATACACTCACTCTCGCATACACATACACAAAGACAGACACAGACCCACACAAACGCGCACATACGCACGCACACATACACACACGGGCGCACATACGCACGCACACACAAGCACACACACATACGCATGCACAAACACACACATACACACACGATGAAAATGACATGATAGGACACAATAAAATCAGGAGCGATCGAGCAGCTCTGATAAATCTAAACTCTTTCAGATGTTTTTCTGCTCCGTCTCCTCCATCGTGTCCAAGGTTTTAATGCACATGTAAGTCACAGACTCTCAGTTCGGTCATTTCCTCATTTATTACTTTGTGGTTGTTCATTCAGCATTAATGAGGCGATTCATTCTGCTATTAGCGTTTAAACACTGTGCTTTAACAGTGTGTGATTATGTGGAGTGCAGACTGAGCTTGGTTTTGTGGTTGGTGCAGACTGAGCTTGGTTTTGATGCTCCTGATGTGAACATCTGGAACGTGCTGAAATGTTTCTGTGTAGGAAGTTCACTAAATGTGATGTAAAGAATCAACTTTTACAGTTACAACATTTCAGAGAATCTTTAAAACAATACTTAAAACGTTTCTCGATCTGGACTGAAAAACAAGGCATGAGGTTGCAGAATAACATCCTAAACATCATCCTGTAAGTGTTGACCTGTGATTAAATGTTGAAGATAAGTAAATCTCCCAGTTCACAGAAACATTAGCATTTCTCTGGCTCTAATGAACTCTCCGTAGTGTAACTGCTTATGCTAATGACAAGAGGAAAATGCTGAATCTGGAGCTCAGCAATGAGAAAAAGAGGGCGATGCAGCACTCGTGTGTGTTCATGCAGATTAACAGGGCCGTTAACTCCTCTCCTCTCCCGCTATTAAAATCTGCACTCGATAAAACACAGAAATCACAGGAAAACTTTAAAGTGGCACAGAAGGCGTGGCTTTGCCTGAAGCACTAATCTGCTTCTGTGTAATGGGCCGAGTGAAAGCACCTCTCAGATACGGGGATGATGTATGAAGTGGTGCAAAGTTTCCCAAAAACACCCCAGAGCTTTACAGGTGACGGAGGAGACGTTGTGGAGAAAACGATTCTCAACAGAACCTCATTTATTTTGTTCTCTCTCCTTTTTTTTTGTCCTGCAGTTGCTCCATCCATCGTGTCTCCACCTGTGAAGCCCTGGGGAAGAGAGGTGGAGATTTTAGTGCTGGGAACAGTTAGCTGTGCATCAGTCGTCTTCCTCTTCCTCACTGTCATCATCTGCTACAAGGCTATTAAAAGGTAGGAGTTCATTTCAAATCCACAGGAATCAAAAGTGCAGTTTCTACCCAGTGAGAAGGTATGTCCATATATGGAATGTGGGTGTGTCACTGTGTCCCTATATAGAATTTTGTGCACCTCTGATTGGCTGTGTCCATGTCTTTATATAGAAAATTCTTCAGATGATCATTTCATTCATATATGCATATTACATTTCCAGACATCAAAGTCCCGCCCACCTGTCCACATCAAAGTCCTGCCCACCTGTCCACATAAAAGTCCCGCCCACCTGTCCACATCAAAGTCCCGTCCACCTGTCCACATCAATGTCCCGTCCACCTGTCCACATCAATGTCCTGCCCACCTGTCCACATCAAAGTCCCACCCACCTGTCCACATCAAAGTCCTGCCCACCTGTCCACATCAAAGTCCCACCCACCTGTCCACATCAAAGTCCTGCCCACCTGTCCACATCAAAGTCCCGCCCATCTTTATTGTTATTGAATATATGATGTATAAGTGATCAGTGTGGCAGTACAATGTTGCTGTAATTAACTCTGCTGTACATGTCGTTCTTTTATTCTGTCACTTCCTGTAACTTGACCTGTCAGGAGAAACGCTGCCTTTCATAATTATTACAGATTTAATTAACACGCCAACATCTGATTCTTCATCCGGTCACAGAGCAAGTAACCAAGTTCTTATGTGATTTCAACAAAAACTTCATCAGACTCAAAGCTCTTAACGCTGAGAAGCAGAAGATTGTGTAAATACTAAAAGAGACTAGATCAGTTTGTAAAGGGAAAGTTGGTTCTAAAGTCGAACTTCAACCCATATTTACTCTTGCGATGTGAGTCATATTTCAAAATGTTTTTATTGATGTAATTCACTAAAACAATTACTGGATTTAACATTGAGCTGATTGACAGCAGAGTAAAGACTATACTTCATAAAGTTGTAAGAACTGTGTCCTTCTTCCTTACCAATGAGCGTCAGTCAGTCAGTAAAAAAAGACTATAAAATGATCTATTTCCAGACCATATGTCAGACTATTAGGTCTTATTTCATCAGTATGTATCCATCTTTTTGCTTTGTGTACGTTCCTCGGTTCCTTGGTTTCTTGGTATCAGTGAATTTTATGTCTTATTTATGGATCTCACTTGTGGATCAGCTTCTTGCCGCCAGTCTTTACCTGTGTACTGACCATTTCCTGCTCTATTAATCATTTTTTTTTTAACTCAGTCACTGAGCCTTCTTTGTTATAGTGAATCCATCCATCCAACTCCATCCTCCATCTGAACCTGATCTGCAAATCAGACTCATTATTTATACATGAATACTGTGCAGTTGTTTAATTTCTGTCCATCTGCAGTTAAAGAGCATTCTGCCATTTTGTAGGATGTTTTTAATTTGAGATTCTAGTGGATTCTGAGGACAGACAAAGCATCTCTGAGGCTCTGAGGTGAAATGAGACGCAGCATTGATGCATTTTATCCCGGCGCCGTTCCTGATCTTAATAATCCATAACACAGTGTCAGTGGAACAGCTGAGAGAACGAAGAAATCACCGACACGTTGTAGCTGCAGAAAGCTTGGAGATAAAGCAGATAAAAAGTGCTCAGGCTCCCGGGCAGATGCTCCGATAAGACTGGGGTATTAACAAGCTTAGTGTGAAATGTCATGCCGAATACAGGAGAGTCAGACATTACTGTAGTTCATCTTTACTAACTCTTAACTAGCACTTAACTAGCTGTCTAAATCAGATAGTCAAGAATACTGAAGTGTAAGGATTACTGAAATATCCAGAATACTGAAGTGTGAAAAATACATAAATATACTGAAGACTAAAATATACAGAATATTGAAGGGTAGAGAATACTAACCTGTCCAGATTACTGAAATGTACAGAATACTGACCTGTAGGGACTACTGAAGTGTACTGACTACTGAATTATACAAAATACTGAACTCTAAAACATACTATAATGTACAGAATTCTGAAGTGTACTGAATATCTTATATTATATTCTGTTAAACAAAAAAACATTACAAGACTGTAAACAATATGTATGGCTGAAAATACAAAACCGGTTTCTGCTATGAATCATGGGAAAATTCTTAGCGCAATGCTTCTACCTCTAGTGCACATTTTGTGTATTATATTTAGACGAGCAAGTGAAAGATCAGGAGCCTCGTTTGTCTTTGCAACGTGAAGTGTTCGTATAACAGGAGCCAAAACTGGAGCCTAAAATCATCTTCTGAAAGTAAAACACATCCTTATTTCTGGATCATTTTCACCCATGTTAAAATGAAATGGTCCAGATGTTAGACGGAAGCCAGCGGAGCTCCAAGCTAATGTTTACACATGAACGTCTGGCTGAAAATGAACCATTTATTAAGGCCTTCTGTCGAGTGCCTGCTCTTTGCGTTTAAACAGAGGCACATTATTAACGCCGCGTGTCGGAGTCGTTCTGAACAGACCTGCTGAATTCCCTGAGGACTTCTGGAAAGGAAATCGACTGTCGATGGGGAACATGCCAATGAGCATGCCGGGATGGCCAGAATGAAGATGAAGAAGAAGAAGAGAAACACATTAGTTCTTCTCTTTTATATGCACACAAAAGCCGCAGCATTTATCCGTGCTCTAATCACTGCTTTATGGATCTCCGTTCTCTGGATCACTTACTGATTTCAATTTAACAGAACTAAAGTCCACCACAGATTTCAAAATTCAGAACTCAGAATGTGGTTTAAATCCCTTTCTGAACTGAAGGACACTGAATAATAAAATATATTGAATACTGAATATACAGAATATTGAAGTCTACAGAATGCTGTTGAATCTGCTGTGAATCGTGGGTCGATTGATAGTTCTAGCTTTAGTGCACCTTGTTTGTATAATATTTCGATGATGTTCAGTAAGAGGAAGATCACAGACATCACAGAGGAAGATCATCTCCTTATATGAGACGTATGTATGAGAATGAAACTCAACACCTTCTGACAAATCAGAATACAGAATTCAACAGGTCTAATCATAAACACGTGGACAAAATTGTTGGTACCCTTCGGTCAATGACGGAAAAACTCACAATAGTCACAGAAAAAACTTTAATCTGACAAAAGTAATAATAAATAAAAGTTCTATGAATGTTAACCGATGAAAATCAGACATTGCTTTTCAACCATGCTTCAACGGAATTATTTAAAAAAATAAACTCGAGTCTAACTGAAAATGAACAAACAAGTGTATGAAACATCTCCCTCCAGGTTTCTTTAAGTGTCCAGTCCAGTCCACTGCACACAGTTTTCCTCTCACGGTTTCACAGCTCAGTAAATTTCCAGTAGTATTTTATTTTCTCCCTTATAAACACGCACAGGCTCTAAAAATAACGTTCTGCCCTCTGTAACAGCGAGGACATTCCCCTCCGTGTAAATCTCTTCTCTTCATGAATAAATATGGTAAATGGGTGGATCCTGGACACCGTGTGATTTCGCGTCTCGGCTGTAATTGGTCTCCTCGGCAGCAACAAAGATTCTGGCGAGGTTCTGGCGAGGTTATATTTAGTTCTGCAGGAACACGTAGATGGGTTTCCCCGATAAAAACAAAGCAGGCTATTGCTAGGAAGTCTGGTGTTTTGCTGGAACGGGTCACAGAGTGTCTGCTTCTTCTGACAGCCGTGAGGTGTTGCAGAGAAAAAACGGAGCAGGAGAAAAAGGAGTGAAAGAAATAAACAGAAAAAATTGGCAGTGACATGTGCCAGTGTTCACTAAATGTCATGTTTAATTCCACTGAAAATACGTTAGATTTGGAGCTGATTTGTTTCCTTTGGGGTATTGCAGTATAAAATCCGAGCCTGAATCTGACTCCTGAAGCCATCTGGTTTCACAGGAGAGCAAATACGCTCTGCTCTAGGTTCCTGCAAGAGCCTGAGTATGAAATATTGATTTTTTTTTTGTAGCCATCTGCATGTGTACTACAGAGCCTGTATTATTCATAGTGAAGGTTCCTGATTTAGGTTCTGCTCTGATGTTCTTGTTTTTCTGAATGAGAAAAGCCTTTTTGGTGTTGAGAAATGCTCAGTGAAGTGAACAGCTCCAGCTCAGATCTATATCAGGCCACCATTAGAGCTATATTTACCTCAGGCTGTGTTTAACTCCATAAATATTACATTAACCCCAACTATTTAGAGAACAGAGGACTATTTCTGCATTATTACACATCGTTATTATTATTACTGTTAATAAACACACAGGTCTGGATTGATGTCTGTGGAATTTTCAGTGGTGAAACCGCAAAGAATCATAAACTCAGTTAGTTACAGCTTCACCTCTGATACTAGAGACTCCTTCCATCAATATTAAGTAAACATCCATCGTCGTCATGGTAACAACAAGTCTACTTTATCACACCATCCTGTCGCTTTGTATTGTGTTGTAACGTCACCAAACACAGTGTTTTATTCCTCGTGTCAGTTTCAGAGTGTGGGACATGTTTTTAGAGCTAACAGATTAACACAACATTCCCTCAAGTCTGATTCGTTTAATTAAACTGATGAATATGTAAAGACTAATTTAACTGTAAAGACATCGCTGAATCGATTTGTTTTCTGCAGCATGAGAACATGTTTCTTGTTTGTTGATGTTCTACAGATGGAGTTAAGATGTTGTTTTTTTTTTTCTTCTGATGTTCTTGTCTGATCCTGTTCTTGTGTGATTAGATTTTGACCGTGAGTCATGCTGTCTCTCACGCGCTCTCCTGTCACGGTGACATCCAGCTGATATCTAAAGGCCAAAAACATTTAGTGTTTCAAATAAATGATACATCGCCAAACAAAAAGCTTCTTCATCTCACTGAATCTCCATCAGGACACAGATACCGAGGATAAGTAAGAGCTACGCCGAACAAAACACATAATTATTATTATTATTGTTATTATTATTACTGTTATTATTACTATTATTATTATTCTTATTCTTATTATTGTTATAAATTAAAATAAAAATGTATACATGTTGCCCTGCGATGGGTTGGCACTCCGTCCAGGGTGAATCCTGCCTTGATGCCCAATGACGCCTGAGATAGGCACAGGCTCCCCGTGACCCGAGGTAGTTCGGATAAGCGGTAGAAGATGAATGAATGAATGAATGAACGAATGAATACATGTAAATGTAGATATATATACATATAGATGTGGAATGCCAATGAACTATATAATAATAATAATAATAATAATTGTTAAATCTTTGTAGGACACATTTTGTTGAATTTTGTTTCTTTAAAGTTAAATTATTACATATAATAATTATTACATACAAAAAATGAGTAAAATAACAAAGTGGTCCATGAGGAGAGCCATGTGGGATACTGGTGTGTATTAAAAGCAGTTGTTTGTATAACTGTGTGTTGTACGTGTATAGAGGACTGCAGACATCTCTTTGACACATGGTTAGTGATTCACTGAGACATTTTTTGGGCTACATTTTCTGCATTTTTCTTGAATATGCAGGTGAACTCTAAAAATTGTAGGATCCTCATGTTGTCTGTGCTGCCTAAAGGCACTTTCTCAGAGGTGAAATCACACTGGGTCATGTGATCACTCGAGATTAAGACAGCTGCAGCTTTAGATATTAAATTAGTTTTATGCTGGAAGTAACTCTGAGAGTATGCAGTCTCCCTGTAGAACCTTTATTTAACCTTAATGCTCCTGGCTCTTGAGAATGATTCATGGAGACAGTACAGAGTGGTTGTTCATCTCGTCTGTCCTTTTTCAGTCTGTGCTGTACATCGTCCTCACCTCTGTCTCTCTCAGCACATCGTCCTCACCTCTATATGCTTCTTCTCATCTCTGTCCAGCTCTCAGCTTACATAATGCTGCTAAGCTCCACAGTGGTCTGAATCAGCACACACTCAGCATTCCCTCACGCCTTCCTCCATCCGCCGTCCTCCCTCTTCTTCACCCTGCTACTGATCTGATCTTTCTGTCAGCATTTCTCTCTATCATACAACAGCTCCTGAGAAAGCTGAAATGAAAACGCTGTGGCTTGGATTCTCGGATCAGGGAGAGAAATACAGACTGAAATTCTGTACAGAAGTACTTTTGTCTGGAATATCCTGTTCCACAAGAAATATCCTGTCCTTCTAAAAATGTCTTGTTCCTTCTAGAAATGTCCTGTCCTTCTAGAAATGTCCTGTTCCTCAGGAAATGTCCTGTTCCTCCGGAAATGTCCTGTTCCTCCGGAAATGTCCTGTTCCTCAGGAAATGTCCTGTTCCTCAGGAAATGTCCTTTTCCTCAGGAAATGTCCTGTTCCTCAGGAAATGTCTCATTCCTCTAGAAATGTCCTGTTCCTCAGGGAATGTCATGTTCCCCTAGAAATGTCCTCTTCCTTCTAGAAATGCCCTGTTCCACCTGGTTACAAGGTGTTTGTTGATGCTTACAGCTCATTCATACGTACAGTGAACTCTCCAATAAACTTCTTGATTAACAAAGTCTGCCATCATAGACATGGTAAAGTTTCTGTAAAGATATTCATCAGTTATAGATGTAACATGTCTGGAAAGAGTCTCCAGTGTCAGTGCTCTGTACCAGTCAGAGGTAAAGGTTTTGTGATTAGACAATAATAAAGCCCTGTATATCAAAGAGGATGACTCGAGCTGGTCATGTTGTTCCTCTGCTCTCCGGTTAAGTGTTTGTTCTCCGTCTGATAAACTGTAGACGCGGAGCACGAGTGTTATTGTGCAACCTTTTGTACACAAGGCAGAAGATTTCCTGTTCGATCAAATTTTTCCAGCTTGTTTGCATTTTGAGACCAATGATGGCAGTAAATATAATGCTGGTACAAATGGTTTCAATCAAACAATATGTGATGTACTAGAAGATCTTAGGGTTTTATATAAACGGCAGAAAAACAGATCAGACACATCAGAGCCTTAACATTAATACATGTTTTATATCTGAATCTGTTCTCAGTATCGTCATCCCAGGACACGCACACGTCTGATTATTTACCTGCCTGAGCAACAATGAATAAAGCACTTGGTGATGTTACAGTGATGTGGTCATGTGATGTAAACGTTACCTTTTGTAATACAGCCATTTAAAAGCACTAGTATTTTTGTGAGTATAGCATTTGATCCAGACTGTTATTCTCTTAGTGATTTGTTATATTTTGTTCCCAGAATTAAACTAAAGTTAATATATTCGTTAGATTAGTCCATGGAGGTCATGACATCCTACAGGTGATGTGAAGGATTCTTCATGCAGAGAAAGTGTGTTCATAACATAATAAATAAACATTCAGCTCTCAAGATCAAGATGGTTCACCTCCAGTGACCACAAAGACAAACTCTGTTAATAAACAGCTTCGTCTCAGGGAACATCACCACACTCCAGACACAATCCAGAGGAATCTTCTCTGAGCTTTTCCTCTTGAACCCTTCAGACGGTCATTTCTTCTCCTCCCCTGAGCGACAGACATGTCAGGATTTTTCCCGGGGTATAAATCACACTGAGGGGATGAACCCTGCAGGCCTCACGTCTGCTCGCACTGCTTCTCATGACAGATGTTCCCTGCAGAGCGACTAAAGAGTCTCATCAGTCCTGCCTGAGGGACGGGATCGTGTTAGTCACGACAGGCTTCTCCTCTTCTCCTAAACATTTAATCGATCACTCTGTGATCAGTCTGAGGTGTGTGAGGAGCGGACAAACACCACACGTTGCCCAAAAACATTCACAAAAAATAGAAAAACAAATTTCTTTTTATTAAGAAAACAGTTGGCCTCCGATTGGTCGTTTTCTTTTGTCGTTTCTATAGCAACCGCTCATTCGACGGACTCTGGGGATTACATACATGGGATGTGGTAGCCTAGTGGTTAAGGTGATGGGAAACTGTTAAGGCTACCACTCGGAAGGTTGTGAGTTCGATTCCTACGTCCACCGAGCTGCCACTGTTGGGCCCCTGAGCAAGGCCCTTGACCCTCAATTGCTCAGTTGTATAAAAATAATATAAAAATGCAAATCGCTCTGGATAAGGGCGTCTGCTAAATGCTGTAAATGTATACACGTGTAACAGTTGATACAGAGATGTTTTATTTAGTGGTTACAGAAGGAGTCTCCAGTGTCCGAGTTTTTCCCGGCATCTTCAGGACAGGGGATGTTACGCTTTGTGTCGTTTTGGCTTAAAATAATGAGACACTTTTTTTTTTTAGATATTTATAGATGCTACACCATTACAACAGAGAACAGGAACATCAGATCTAAATTATAAAAAGTTTATTTTCATGTGTAGCTGGACATGTTTTTATCTTCATATTGTGTCCAGATGAAGTTTCTACTGATCATCATGGCTATGGCGGACCCCACAAATATTCCTCCAGCATTTGACACTGTAGTCAGTTTATTCATCCTGAGAGAATATCTCATGGTTCCTATTTTAAATAAAAGCTCTGCATTGGTCCCGATCTGACTCTACGTCCTATCAGCCTCAGAGAAAATAAAAAACTCCCTGTGATCTTTTCCTCCGCTTCAGTTCTTCCTCAGTTCTTCAGCATCCTCCCTGAACATCACAGGCATGTGTTTACCTGTTTTAATGAGCTCAGGTCATGTTTATGAAATTAGTCTCAGCCTCCAGACATGTCTCAGAGGATCAGCCAGCAGACGGAGCAGCCTTCAGAAAGGTCAGGTTGTTTTCGTCCTCCTCGCCTCGCCTCGCCGCTGAAATCTGGAGTGGCAGCTCGTTCAGTCGAGACGCTGGGTTTACTCACATTACTGAACAAACACCTTCCTTTGACTATCATTAAAAACCAGACGTCATCCACAGGAGCGCATTCACAAGAAGTGACTGATGTGTTTGATGTTAAAAACCTTCATATCCTTTGTTTATACACATTTCCATATAAGGAAAACGAGACAAAGTGAACCTCGATTAAGATGTGAATGTCTTTATACACGAATCACATTTATTCAAATTTCACAACAATTTTCTGGGCATTTTGGGGGAAATTCTGATCCAATATAAACCTATAAGACAGTTTCAATTTGTAGAAAAATAATGGCACCCTATAAAAGGAGGAAGTGTTAGCATGAGACTGTGGGAGTCGCCACACTGCAGTGGCTGAGCTGCATTATAGCAAGTGAGTTTTGTAGGCAGGGCTAAGTGTAAATGCTGTGATAAATCTGATCTAATCTGATCATCTGTATTATTTTGATCTCTTTTTTTTAATGTATTCTTGACATTGTACTGAATCTGTAGTATATGAAAGATTTTTCAGCCCAATATTTAAAAGTTTTGATTTTATTTATGGTCAATTCTTATACTTTGTCTCTTCAGATGCAGAATCTTTCCACCCTCTGGATCCTTCATGTGGATTTATATCACTGTTGTTGTTTTTTTATAAATCATAACAGTTTTTTGTCTTTCACAGGAAACCGCTACGAAAAGAGGAGAACGGGACGAGCCGAGGAGAATACGCCATGAGCTCTCGCTGCAAGCAGACTGCGGTGGAGACCAACAACACTGGAGTATAGCAGAAAGAGGAAGTCACTGAGGCTCCGTCATAACCAGGAGCTGAAAAGTCGTCAGAGACGCAATAACTGTATCACAGCAGCAGTGATGGAGCTCTGAACCATGGCTTTGTTTAACTTTTTTTTTTTTTTTTTTTTTTTTTTTAAACTTTACATTGTGATTGACTTGTGACAAAATAAAAAGGCAAATTGGACGAGTGAAGGAACAGTAAAGAATTAGTGGAGGACGAGTGAAGGACAGGTGGAGGACGAGTGAAGGACGAATGAAGGATGTGTAAGGCCATGTGAAGAACAAGTGGAGGACGAGTGGAGGATGTATAAGGCCATGTGAAGGACGAGTGGAGGACTGTGGAGGATGTGTAAGGCCATGTGAAGGATGCATGGAGGAAGAGTGGAGGATATGTAAGGCCATGTGAAGGACGAGTGAAGGACATGTGGAGGATGAGTGGAGGCTTGAGGCTCATTGTTCTGTTAGACACTGAAGGCTTCAGACCTTTCACAAGACTTTAAAACTCTCAATAAACCCAACAACACATGGCATGCACTTTCTACTGAAGGCATCGTCTCTGGTCTCCTCACCTCCGCTCTCTCCGCACTGTCCCCATGTCTCCTGTAAATAAAGTCAGTATCGATTGCAGATGCCGTCTGAAGCTGGGATGAAAGTTAAAGTGGAACTCGATGAGGAAACAAACAGGTGTTTTTATTTCTTTTATTTTATTTGTATGACTATGCAACTGGAAAGGATTTAAAACCCTAGTGGTGCATGTTCATGATAATAAAATACGTTAGCATAAACTGCTGCTAATCACTCTGACGTTTGCTAACGTACTCGAAGGCTTTACTCTGAGCTAATAAGCTGAACACACCTCATTCACTGCACACAAACTGACTGTTAATTAACCCAGTATCATTAAGGAAGCCAAAAAGATCCAAAACAATGTGTTGTGTTTTTTTTTGTTTGTTTTGGGGGATTCAGATTATAATGGGAAAGATTTTCTTTACTTTACTGTCTTTGTGTTAGTGTTGTTTATATGTAATTGTTGTTTATTGTTTTTATTCTTGTTCTTTTTTCTGTTCTTCTATTTCATTTATTTGCATTGGGAATTATCTTTTGTTTCCTGGTGTTTTTAGGCAGTTATTCTGTTTGGTGTCATGTTTGTTTTTTTGTTGTTTGTTGTATTATTGGATGTGCTTTGTTTATTTTAGGCTTTTTTTGTGTGGGTTTGTTTGTTTGTTTGTTGCTGTTGTTTTGTTTTGTTTGCTTGTTTTAAAGAAACATATTCCATCCTTCAGCAGTAATTATTAATCAGACAGTAAAGTCAGGACCTGGAATTAGCTTTAAAGGGGAAAAAAGAAGAACGATAAAGAGTTTAAGAGTTAAATTTATTTATTCTCAAACAGAATCCATGAGTTTGTGTGAAAAGAAACTTTGTGTGTATTGTACAATTTAACACCAAAAAATAAACAAACATTTAGGAAAATATTAGAGGAAACAGTTTAGTGAAAAAAAAAGTTTATTTTATTTTAATGTAAAATAGAGCTTGAAATAATGAGATAATAACTTATCATCCTTAACACAACATCCTTAAACTGTGGTGACTTTTTGAACCACTGCTTTGTTTCATATGAAGTTAAGAATATGAATTTGTTTAAAAGCGTAAAATCATTTCCATGTATTCCATAACAGAGCTGTTACCACTGATGTCTCAAACACTACAAATAAGCTACATAACACGTCGTTCTTCTGTTGTTAGACCTGAGGGCAAAAGTTTGTGCTGGTTTGTTTGGTTGCCTCTCGATATGACTGCATGTTTATTACACAGTCGAGTTACGAGTGAGTGGGAATCACAACCAGCTTCCACCAGAGCTGGAGAAGAAGATAAACACAAATCAATAGAATCACAAAGACAAACTGACTCTAAAAATGAAAAAATAAAACTGTTTAAAGTGCATTCAGTAAGTTCAGCGGTCATAAAGGTCAGATATGAAGCTCCTGCTTTATTCATTCTTTCAGAGTTTTTTTCCTTCAGGAAGCTTTCCAAAGCTTTTAGGAGGATAAGAACCTTCTCTACACAAAGAACCTCGAAAGACCTTTTTTTCCTGAGAAAAAAACAGATGGCAAAATGCTGAACATCCTACACACTTCCCCAGTTAAAGCATATAAGCTTGAAAAAAAGAAAATTGTGGGATTCCTACATCATCCTTTAAAGGGATTTTTGGTTAATTATATTTCTCAGGCATGTAACAAACACCTCACTTAACATTTATTACAGCCTCAACCAGAAGATATATAGAACAAACATATATATATGTGTGTGTGTGTGTGTGTCATTTTTAATGAAATTGAAACCCATAATAAGTCTCAGATTTATTGGTGTATAAATTTTACTAGGTGTATAAACTCGGATTTCTGATCTAAACACGTTCCAGAGCTTCAGCTTGTGAGAACATGGACGTCAACAGGAAGGACAGACTTGTATAAAACATCTGTGTGATTAATGATCAAAATGACTAAAATAACTCTCTTGTTCTTCTTAAAGACGATTACAGTCTGGCTGAAATCTACAGAATTATGTTACTTTAATTATGTAACACAAAATCTACATATTAAGTAACACTGGGCTTTAAATGAGTGTGTGTGCGCGTGCGTGTGTGTGTTTTCTTGTTAAAGAATTTCATGTCAATGAACAAAAATGGCCCTGCGATGGGTTGGCACTCCGTCCAGGGTGTATCCTGCCTTAATGCCCAATGACGCCTGAGATAGGCACAGGCTCCCCGTGACCCGAGGTAGTTCGGATAAGCGGTAGAAGATGAATGAATGAATGAATGAACAAAAATGTAATAAAATAAGAACTCATAATGCTAATAAAGCCTAGCTAACTCTATATCCAAGCTAGTTAGTGAAACCAGACATCTTTCTGCCTTTTGTTTATGCTAAACGATCTCCACACATCTTCATGATCTTCTGACGTTAGTTACCTAATTTAGTTTACGCAAATTTTTTGTTCATGTCCCACCACAAGAGGGTGCCTGTGACTGTGTAGTACACAAAAACTTTCACTGAACAGTTGAAGGCATCACCAGGATGGTCCAGAGACCTTAAGTGAATGATAAGTGAACAATAAAACACGCATTCGTGCTAAACCTCCTGAGTCCTTTAGTATATTCAGATATTAATAAGAGTAAAATCACTCTTTTTCTCACTGTTCTGAATGTAATGTGGATATTTTGTGTTGATTATGAAAATTAAATTAAATAATTTCGAAGAGCACAAACTTTTGCACTCAGCACACATCTCCACACATTTCTTTGTGTATCTTCTTTTAATAACATTCATAACATTTTGGTTTCCTGATCCCATCGTTTATGTAGCTCCTGCTGGATCTGAGGACATTTACAACTCCACAGATGTGATGTAATGGTGGAGATGTAGTGCTCCTACACAGCAGTGAATCACTCCAGGGTTTAAATTCAGTTGTTTATCAGATGTAAACGACCAGCAGTACACTCTCGCTCCATCTCACACTCCATCATCTGCTCCAACACACTCAACATAAACATGTATTATAGTGTACAAACCTTTACTCACTGATATATTGCATGAATGTAAATATGGCTTTTGCCTTCTGGACCGTGTCATGTACTGAGCGAGAGACGTGATGTCTGTGGAAGATAAACTATTTATCAGATCTGAAGAAAGTGTTGTTGTTTGTCTGAATCAAGGCATTAATGTATATTCATCACATAACAAAATGTCAGACGTTATATATTCTGTGCATTGATCGAACTCTGCGAAATGCTAACTTTTTTAATTTGAAATAAAACTGTATTGTTAAATCTAAGCCAATGTTGGTAATTATTGTGATTATCATTTCATTAACATTTCAGTAGACTGTAATATATTGTGTCTGTGTGTTAGTGTGTGATTATGAGTGTGTGTTAGTGTGTAATTATAATGAGTGCGTGTTAGTGTGTGATTATAATGAGGGTGTGTTAGTGTGTGACTATAATGAGGGTGTATTAGTGTGTGATTATAATGAGTGTGTGTTGGTGTGTGATTATAATGATTGTGTGTTAGTGTGTGATTATAATGAGTGTGTGTTTGTGTGTGATTATAATGAGGGTGTGTTAGTGTGTGACTATAATGAGGGTGTATTAGTGTGTGATTATAATGAGTGTGTGTTAGTGTGTGATTATAATGAGGGTGTATTAGTGTGTGACTATAATGAGTGTGTGTTAGTGTGTGATTATAATGAGTGTGTGTTGGTGTGTGATTATAATGAGGGTGTATTAGTGTGTGACTATAATGAGCGTGTGTTAGTGTGTGATTATAATGAGTGTGTGTTGGTGTGTGATTATAATGAGTGTGTGTTAGTGTGTGATTATAATGAGTGTGTGTTTGTGTGTGATTATAATGAGTGTGTGTTACTGTGTGATTATAATGAGTGTGTGTTGGTGTGTGATTATAATGAGTGTGTGTTAGTGTGTGATTATAATGAGTGTGTGTTACTGTGTGATTATAATGAGTGTGTGTTGGTGTGTGATTATAATGAGTGTGTGTTGGTGTGTGATTATAATGAATGTGTGTTAGTGTGTGATTATAATGAGTGTGTGTTTGTGTATGATTATAATGAGTGTGTGTTAGTGTGTAATTATAATGAGTGTGTGTTAGTGTGTGATTATAATGAGTGTGTGTTAGTGTGTGACTATAATGAGTGTGTGTTAGTGAATGTGTGTTAGTGTGTGATTATAATGAGTGTGTGTTTGTGTGCGACTATTCTGAGGGTGTGTTAGTGTGTGATTATAATGAGGTTGTGTTAGTGTGTAATTATAATGAGTGTGTGTTAGTGTGTGTAATTGAATGTGTGTTAGTGTGTGATTATACTGAGTGTGTGTTAGTGAATGTGTGTTTAGTGTGTTATTAAACTGAGTGTGTGTTAGTGAGTGTGTGTTTAGTGTGTGATTAAACTGAGTGTATATTAGTGAGTGTGTGTTTAGTGTGTGATTAAACTGAGTGTGTGTTTATGTGTGTTAGTGGGTGACTATAATGAGTGTTAGTGTGTGACTATACTGAGTGTGTGTTAGTGAGTGTGTGTTTAGTGTGTGATTAAACTGAGTGTGTGTTAGTGTGTTTGTGTTAGTGGGTGACTATAATGAGTGTGTGTAATTTAATGTGTGTTAGTGTGTGATTATACTGAGTGTGTGTTAGTGAGTGTGTGTTTAGTGTGTGATTAAACTGAGTGTGTGTTAGTGTGTGTTAGTGGGTGACTATAATGAGTGTGTGTACTTGAATGTGTGTTAGTGTGTGAATATAGTTAGGGTGTGTTAGTGTGTAATTGTATTGTCTGTGTGTTAGTGTTTGATTATAATGAGAGTAAGTTAGTGTGTGATTGTATTGTATTTGTGTTAGTGTGTGACTATAACGAGTGCATGTAAGTGTGGGACTATAATGAGTGTGTGTTAGTGAATGTGTGTTTATTGTGTGATTATACTGAGTGTGTGTTAGTGAATGTGTTAGTGTGTGACTATAATGAGGGTGTGTTAGTGTGTGACTATAATGAGTGTGTGTTAATGAATGTGTGTTAGTGTGTACTTATACTGATTGTGTGTTAGTGAATGTGTGTTTATTGTGTGATTATACTGAGTGTGTGTTAGTGAGTGTGTTAGTGTGTGACTATAATGAGTGTGTGTTAGTGTGTGATTATAATGAGTGTGTGACTATAATGAGGGTGTGTTAGTGTGTGTGTTTAGCATGTGATTGAACTGAGTGTGTGTTAGTGTGTGTGTTAGTGGGTGACTGTAATGAGTGTGTAATTGAATGTGTGTTAGTGTGTGATTATACTGAGTGTGTGTTAGTGAGTGTGTGTTTAGTGTGTGATTAAACTGAGTGTGTGTTAGTGTGTGTTAGTGGGTGACTATAATGAGTGTGTGTAATTGAATGTGTGTTAGTGTGTGATTATAATGAGTATATATGAGTATAATGAGTATATAGTGTGTGACTATAATGAGTGTGTGTTAGTGAATGTGTGTTAGTGTGTACTTATACTGATTGTGTGTTAGTGCGTGTGTTAGTGTGTGACTATACTGTGTTAGTGAATGTGTGTTATTGTGTGATTATACTGAGTGTGTGTTAGTGAGTGTGTTAGTGTGTGACTATAATGAGTGTGTGTTAGTGTGTGATTATAATGAGTGTGTGTTAGTGTGTGACTATAATGAGGGTGTGTTAGTGTGTGTGTTTAGCATGTGATTGAACTGAGTGTGTGTTAGTGTGTGTGTTAGTGGGTGACTATAATGAGTGTGTGTAATTGAATGTGTGTTAGTGTGTGATTATACTGAGTGTGTGTTAGTGAGTGTGTTAGTGTGTGACTATAATGAGGGTGTGTTAGTGTGTGACTATAATGAGGGTGTGTTAGTGTGTGTGTTTAGCATGTGATTGAACTGAGTGTGTGTTAGTGTGTGTGTTAGTGGGTGACTAATGAGTGTGTGTAATTGAATGTGTGTTAGTGTGTGATTATACTGAGTGTTTGTTAGTGTGTAATTATCTGCCACATAACAGGACAAACGATGATTCATTAAATAAACACTGCAGTGTGTATAACTGTTCTCGTCTTGAGTCAACGCTGATCCACAAGTTACTAAAGTTACTCACTTTCGGTCATGCCTGACAGCCCCTCCAACTCTAAATAAACTAATATCCCGGAGTATATGTAACTCCTGTACACTGAACTGAGACATGTTGTGCTGAGAGAACTGTGAGCTCGAGCTGTTGTTACTGCGCATGTGTAAATCACTGAACTGATACAGCAACAAATGGAAATGGTTATGATTTAATGTCTTATCAACGTATGAGTGTTTAACGCATTAGTTTTTGAAACAACTGATGGAGTGAAAGAAACATTTCAATATTATACTTTTTTTGTAAGTTTTTGTAAGTTGATGAAGATTAGTTTATTAACTTTATATCTTTAAGACACGTAACACACCCATGTTTGCACATCAATGCCTGTACTGGGTGTTTTAGTTGCAAAACTTAAATGTAAGAAACGTATTCAACCAAAGTTATGATTACGAAGAACTTTTCAAATGTGTTAAATTGTATTAATATCTGCCAGCAGCGGCGGGATGAAGGAATTTCAGTCATTACGTCATTGTGAATTACGTCATTACGTCAGGACGTAAAAGAACTGGTGAACTGGATTATTGAACTGGTTCATTAAAACAAACTGTCCAAAAGAACCGGTTTGCGGAAAAGAACCGAACTTCCCATCACTAATAACTGTGTGTGATAGTGGACATGCAGTAACTATATGGAGTGAAACAGAGATTTTTAAATGATTTACTACATCAACTGTCCATTCATTTCTGGAAATATAATGTTGATGGATGAACACCAGGATGCCATTTCCACAGAAAGTGCTGCCCACTGGTTAGTGTCATTCTGTCAAGATGGTATTACTGCACCATTCAGGAACATGATGAATTGCCTGGCAGTGTTTGGCATCAATTATTAGAAAGATTGCCGGCTGGTGATTTTATGCTGAGTCAGTCTGTAAGCTGTAGGTCTCTCTGGGTTTGTGTTGGTCTCTGAAGCACCATTTAGATTTTATTTCTATTTTTTCAAACCATCTCTCATTTTTCACATATACACTTAAATCACTGCTAAACACCTACCTATGGTTACAAGAATGTCTAGTGATTTTTTTTACAAAACATGTACAGTACATTAGCCCTATTTGGATGGATTTATTTCATTGGTTGATATTTAGAATAAATCATATGCATGTCTGTGCTGGAATAAACCACAACCAGAGTCCATGGGGTGGAGTTGGGCTTGATCCAACGCTAACACTAACACTGGAGATTCTCGCTACATGGAACAACAATAATTTTAATCACACAATTATTATCCAATCTAGAACACACAGAGATATTTTAAATCCAGGATCAATTTCCACCTCTGGACTTTTGCAGGTAGGAGGAGCTAAAGTAGTATCGATCTCTACTCCTTAGACCTTTTTGATAGGAGGAACTGGATCATAGTCAATCTCCACCCCTGGATTTCTGTAGGCAGGTGGAGCTGGTTCATGGTTTATCTCAACCCCCTGAACTTTTGTAGTTAGGAGGCACTAGACCAATAGCAATTTCCACCTCCTGGTCTTTAGTAGGAAGGATAAGCTAATCTGGGATCAATCTCCATTCCTTGAACTTCTGTAGCTATGAGTAACAATCAAAACTGATCTGATCTGAAATGAGGAACGTCTGTCTCCACCCTGGACTAGTAAAATCTAGTTGTTTTGGTTGTGGTTGGGGTTGGTTGTGTTTCAGGAACCTCCAAAAGAGAGCAAGCAGATGTTAATGTTGGAAATGCAGCTGTGAAGATACTGAAGACAACAGAAGTGTGTGTGTGTTTGTGTGTGTGTGTGTGTGTGTGTGTGTGTGTGTGTGTGTGTGTGTGTGTGTGTGTGTGTGTGTGTGTGTGTGTGTATGTGTGTGTTTGTAGGTAGCACATTTTCTTGGGACTTAATTTTTAAAATCAGGTCTGGATGGGTCTGCAGCTCTGAAGCTTGCTGACTCTGTACATTGTCAAGGAGTTTCTGAATTTTGGATAAGTCTCCACACTCAGACAGTCTGTCCATTCAGAGACAGATAACACTGCAGTTTACTCTGAGCTCATTTTTAGTTCTAGGTAAGGAATGCTCAATGTCATGTGTACCTAACCTAAGAGTGTGTTTTGTTCCATGAGAGCTTATGGAATATGATTGTTTTAGGTTGACTGGCATATCTTGCAGAACTGCTTTATAAGGTCCTGGTTCTGCAGTAGACCCTGAGCTCTGTAGGCAGCAGGACCATGTGGTCTGCATACAACAGGAGATTAAACACTGATTTGTGTAGGGAGAGACTGAGGGCTGCAGAGCACTCTAATGCTTATGCAAATTAATAGATAGATAGATAGATAGATAGATAGATAGATAGATAGATAGATAGATAGATAGATAGATAGATAGATAGATAGATGTTGCAGGCTTCTGAGATATGAAATGTTTTTGATGCCAGATGTTATTCCTCACTTGTTCCTGTGTAGAGAGAGCTAATGAGATCATAGGTTTTACTCCTACACCACTTTCTAAAACCTCTCTCTCTCTCTCTCTCTCTCTCTCCCCGTTATTTCTCCATCAAGTCTGTCATTTGGAAAGATTTTACGGGGCCATGTGGACTGCTGAAACATTGCCTCTTAGTCCTAGATAGAAAAGACAAATGGGAACAGAGTGAGAATGAGACAGAGGGAGGGAACAAGGTGAGAGTGAGACAACATGAGGGAACAGGGTGAGAGTGAGACAACATGAGGGAACAGAGTGAGAGTGTGACAACACAATGGAACAAATGTGTCAGGACTCTGCCTGGACTTTGGCCATGTGCCTTTTGTTTATGTTTCATGTTCACGTGTCTGCCCCGCCCTTGTCTTTTCTGCCCCGCCTCTGCACACCTGTCCCTCATGTTTATTGATTATTTGTATTATTTAGTTGAGCCGCGTTGCATTGTGCCGGAATCCTCTTGTCTTCATGTCTGGTTTTGTCTGTGTCCTGTTTCGTGTTTTTTTTTTTTTTTAATAAGTTTATAAACCCTGTTTTTTTTGGTTAAGCTGTCCTGCATTTGGGTCCGTTTTTATCCCGCGTTCGCTGACAGAAGGATTCCGCCAGACCAGGACCCAGCAGGACAGCTGAAGCTTGGACCGGCCGCTCGGGAGCAATTTTTTTTTTTCCCTGGACTTTGCGGGTTTTGGTGACATCGGTCCGCATTTTTCCGGTGGGGGACGCCGCTCCGCTTCCGGCTTTTCCGCGGGGGCGCCGCCTCACTTCCTGGTTGCGGGCCATGTCACCAGCCCGAGTTTTGTTTTGTTTTTTCGGTGTCCTGTGACATCGCCCCGCATCTGTCCGGTGGGGGGCGTCGCTTCACATCCGGTTTCCGTGGCCACTTCCTGTCCGCGGGGGGTGTTGCAGGCCCGTGTTTTACCCCCTGGATTTTTTTTTCTGTTCTGTGGTGGGTTTTGTTTTTTCTCCGCCCTCCCTCCCCCCCATTCCTGGTTCTGAGTGGTGGGTTTGACCATGGTGCGTCGGGGGGTTGTGCTCGGCCCTCCTGTTCGGCTGTGAACGTCGCTCGGCCCTCCTGTTCGGCTGTGGACGTCGCTCGGCCCTCCTGTTCGGCTGTGGACGTCGCTCGGCCCTCCTGTTCGGCTGTGGACGTCGCTCGGCCCTCCTGTTCGGCTGTGGACGTCGCTCGGCCCTCCTGTTCGGCTGTGGACGTCGCTCGGCCCTCCTGTTCGGCTGTGGACGTCGCTCAGCCCTCCTGTTCGGCTGTGGAAGTCGCTCGGCCACTCTGGCTGCGCCGCCGTGTGCCTTGCTCCCCCCCACCTGCCTCGCATGATACTGTACCAACACACTACACCAAACCTCACTACCTCGGACATTCGGACATTTACATTTACAGCATTTGGCAGACACCCTTTTTCCAGAGCAACTTACTGAGCTATTGAAGGTTAAGGGCCTTGCTCAGGAGCCCAGCAGTGGCAGCTTGTTGGACATGGAATTCAAACTCACAACCTTCCAATTGGTAGCCCTACAACTTAACCACTAGGCTACCACACCACCACCACACAACAGCCACACCACACCAACACCACACCACACCACCACACCACACTAACAACACACCACCACCACACCACAATAACACCACACCAGTCCACCACACCACACCACAATAACACCACACCACCACTGGCAGATATTCTTATCCAGAGTGATGTACAACAGTGATTTTAAGTCTCCATTGATGAACACATTGACACTGGTTTATTAGGTTACACACTTAGGATACCATCAACCTAAAAACGGTTCAGTTTTTATTTAAACATACACATAACAAACAAAGGAAAAATTGCTAGTTCAAGTGTTTCAGGAAGAGGTTGGTCTTAACCCGTTGTTTAAAGATAGCCAGTGACATCTAGAGGACGTGTATTCCACCAGAACAGAAAAGAGACACACCACCACCAAACCACCACCACAAGCACACCACACCACCACCAACACCACACCACACTACTACACCACCACAAGCACATCACACCACACCACCACCACCACACCACCACCACACCATCACCACACCACCACCAACACCACACCATCACTACACCATCACCACACTAACACCACTGCCGCCACCACACACCATCACCACACCACGATTACACAATCACCACAACAACACCACACCATCACTACACCACCAGTACACCATCACTACACCACAACACCACCACCACCACACCACCAGCAACCATCACACACTGCTTAGAGAATGACGTAAAACTCTGAGCTGTTAATCTATTAACTGACATGAATATGTTTTTTTCTCTTTAACAGTCACAATTTATTAAATGGAAGCCTCTGAACTTCAGAACTTCATTAATTCTACATACATTAATTCTAGATCTGACTACAAGAGAAATTAAAAAATGTGCATTTTTAGGGTCTGATACGACAAAACTGTGACAAAGAAGAATAAGAATATTTCATACAGCTGTGTGTGTGTGTGTGTGTGTGTGTGTGTGTGTGTGTGTGTGTGTGTGTGTGTGTGTGTGTGTGTGTGTGTGTGTGTGTGTGTGTGTGTGTGTGTGTGTGTGTGTGTGTGTGTGTGTGTGTGTGTGTGTGTGTGTGTGTGTGTGTGTGTGTGTGTGTGTGTGTGTGTGTGTGTGTGTGTGTGTGTGTGTGTGTGTGTGTGTGTGTGTGTGTGTGTGTGTGTGTGTGTGTGTGTGTGTGTGTGTGTGTGTGATAAAAGCCTCAGGCAGCTCATGTGAAGCTGAGGCCATATGGATCCACAGAACTACAGCGGAGGAGATGATCCCAGAAAACACCAACCTCATCTGAGAGAGTCAATAACATCTGTGAAAATCTGCAATACACACATAGACACACACACACAAAACCTATTGCATTTTATTCACAGATAAGCGCTGTTATATTTATATTTAAAGTACAGTACAGTAAAGTATTTTCTTATCCTTGATGAATGATGAATGCCAATATATTTTATATATTTTCATTTATTGTGCTATTAATTTAGTGAATTATTTGGTTAGTAGAAAAAAGGCCATTTTAGATTTATTTTCTAAAAAAATTTTTAAATAGATTTTTATAGAATTTTTTATATATATATATATATAGTTATATGTTATATTTTGTTATTAGTGACAAATGTTGAATTCCCTATTAAATATTTATTCTCTTAAAAATACATTCACAAATATTTTCCATAATTTTTACTTCTTTATTTTTATGTAGACTGTGTAAGTAAAAGAAAGAGCATATTTTATATATTTGTAATATTCAGTTTACAAAAACTGTAATAGAAAAAAATTTTGCATTTTCTTAATGCTAATTTTTATAATCTTTAATTAGAAATTTAAAAAAAATTAACAAAAATATCATTTTAAGTTGTCTTTAATATCATTAAACTGCAAATAACTGCACACACGTTCATTATTTATATAGTTATAGTTCAGATCTGCAGCACTGTGTGAGTCTCAGGCTCAGGAAGGTTTTATGTAAACATGATTATTGATTCCCTGGAAAGAAAACTCTGAATCTCTAACACAAAGCTACAGAAATGTGTGATGTGTGAGGAGTCAATGAGAGGGGGTTCAGCAAAAATCGGCAGCTGGCAGCAGGAAGTACCTGCCATCGGCAGCAGGAAGTACCTGCCATCGGCAGCAGGAAGTACCTGCCATTGGCAGCCAATCAGTATCGTCCAACGTAGTAGCAACCAATCACATTTAACTGGAAGTCAAGCGACAGCATCTTCAGTAATGGCGGCATTTGGCTCTGTAAATTTTCGTATATTAATTATCAGATTCATAAATAATTGTTGCTCTGTAAGTTGGATTTTAACTTTTATGTTAGAGACAGTGAATCTGTGACTACTTGAATTGGTTAATTTTTTTTAGTCATTTGTAAAAACGCAGCTTGTGCACCGTGTGGTCCTGGTTTGTGAGGGGCGATCATTAACTTCAAATACTAACTTACGTTACCATTACCATTAAATATTAGCGTTTGTTAACATGTTAACTTAATCTATTGATTAGAATAAAGCTCATGCTGATTCATTGGAATTATTGACAAGCTCAGCCTTGAGGAGGGTGATTCTGGGTTGTTAAATTTGTACTTAGTTTGTTCCAAATTCAGAAGTCTTGGTGGATACAGACTCATTTAGGAGGAGGGCACACTTCTGCTGGCTTGACAGTACTTTTATGAAATTTATAAGAACTGCTTACCAGATGTATAAATTATGAATGAAAATGTGATCTCTGCTAGCTGCTTAATGACACAATGCGATAAGAATAGTCATTCATGTGGCTGCATCCATGTGTACTGTTAAGGTAATTTGGATATTAATGTCACAATTTTCTTATGAATCCTCTAGGTTATGTTGGAAGAGGAAAACGAGGAGAAATGCAAGGTTTCTACTCGGAAAACACCCATCCAGGGTTTTGCAGTGATTGGTACCAGCTACTCGAGAATGAAATGCCGTTCAATTAACCAGTTCCAATCTAAACCTAGTTAAACTAACTAATCTTTCTTTTTTTTTCTAACAAACCTTTAACTTTTTCTTTCTTTCTAACTATTCATGAAGTTATAACCATTCTACACTTATGGATAGATAGGAGGGTAGAAGATTAGTAAGAAAAACATACTAATCTTCTACCATCCTATCTATCCATAAGTGTAGATTTTTTATAACCTTGTTCTCTTGCCTGCAACCCTGTTCTTCAATAAACTATTCAATAAATTTTTACTTATTTGATTGTACCTCATGACTCCTGGTCTTCTTTCATCATATCTAGTCCGGGGCCTTTAAGCTGTTATCCCCTAACACTAGAAACATTTTAAGTCTTGTTAAACCGTGCTAGAACATTTGTAAAGCTTTTTCAAACTATCTGGCTAGGCTTTTCCAAGCCAGCTTAGTTTTTCTATGAACTTTACAATCTAGTTAGAATTGTTGTTGATCATTCTAATTTCAGAACAACAAATATCAAGCCTGTTTCAAAAGTTACAGTTGAAACACAGGCAAGAATGTATTGAAATACTACAAATGTAAAACTGAACTTAAATGATAGCAAAATATGATTTTTAATAAAGGCCATTGAGACCATGTTCTTTTTTTTCTTTTAGACAGGACTTTATTAATGAATGTTTATGTACATTTAATAAATATACAATATGATTATAGGCATTCATGTATGTATATATTTCACTATTTGACAAACATGTACACTCATTAGACAGTACTTTATTAATGAATGTTTATGTATATAAATTATGTATAAATGAAATTAAATTAACGTATAAAATATTTATACACGTACAAATTCATAATTTCAAGTGTAGCTTCATGTTTGTTTTTTGTATTATGTCTATGATCTTCGTTACTTGATTTATATTTGTTAACTTTTTAAATCAAATACAAAATAATTACACATTTAAGTATTTCAAATAAGTACTAAAATTGAATATAAATTGATCATTTAACTAGAGCTGACTTCCGGTTATTAGCGAGAGCTGACAGTGTCAGCTACTTCCTGCTGCCAGCTGCTGCCAATGGCAGGTACTTCCTGCTGCCAGCTGCCGATTTTTTCGCTGAACCCCTACTGGAGCCAATTGAGAGTTGAGAGTCATTTCCAGTGCGCATGCGCCCCATGCTGGACATTTAATGTATCTCACACAGTAAACATCTCTCTTCAGGGGAGTTTTGGATGGAGCAGGTTTTTATTTAATAAAAATATATTTTAAAGCATGAAAGTATTATGTGGTGGTGCCATTAGTTTTACCACATATGGTATTTAGAGAAAGAATTAATTCACAAAAAAAATAACACTGATAATTATATGTCATTTTTATTTAATACAATAACAATAGTAGTTGGTCTGTTGTAAAGCTGACTGTAATTAAACTTGACCTGTAAATCCTGACAAATGAAATACTTGACAGAAAATTCTATGTTCAGGAAATTGAAATGTAAAAAAAACTCATTTGGTTTGATAAACATTTACACATATAATTTTTTGTATTATATTTGACACCCCGGGCATTTGGGGCAAATTACTGACCACAAAAATGTTTATTTTAGAACAAAAACAAAGAATGTTTATTGAATTTGAATATAATGCAATGCATTTGCAGACTGTTTTAGTTTTATTTATTTATTTATTTGTTTATTTATTTTTATGATTTTTTTATTTCAGGCAACAAACATTTTCTGTCTTTGTTCAAAGCTGGACAATTCTGATAATCATTTAATTGTGTTAGTGAACATTGATGAACAGATTGTATACCACAGGTTTATAACAGGTTTTGCATACAAGAGGTCTCAGAAACTTGTGTATAAAATATGATATAAATCATGTTATAGGGTTAAGAACGTGAAATAAATAACTATTTACACCGAACACTCCACATCGTCACAGTCAGGGAAACTGAAATAAACTTGTCTGCTGTGTTTGTGGGAAAACTGTAGGATACGTCTGAACTGATGGATTTACTGTCACTTACTCTTCCAAAGTGTGTCACTGAACACACACACACACACACACACACACACACACACACATCCCCTGAGGACAGATGAATTCCCACAGAGCTTTAACACTTAACCCCATATTACACATTAAACATGACAGTGGTCACGTAACGACTAAACCCCTGTTTAACCTCTGTGTATATTTTAGTCTTTCAATCTCACACATGAGCTTTTAACATCTGAATTACTACATCACTGAAAATCAACATAAATTACAGAGAATTATTTGTCATTAATGAAATTAACTGAATTAAGGAATAAAGCACTCAGTGTTGTGATGTTCCTGTAAAATCACCATGAAGCAGAGTTACTGTTACATCTGAACATACATTTTATTTAATTCTATTTACATTTAAATTTCTCACATTCTTTTACGATTCATTTATTTCCACGCGATTCTTTCATTCGACTCATTTATTTCCTCATGTGATTCTTACACATGATTAATTTATTTCCACATATGATTCTCAGACTCGATTCCTTTCTTCCACCTGTGATTTTAAGACTCCTTTCATTTATTTCCGGATGTGATTCTAAGAATCGATTTTTTTAAACTTGATTCACTTTTACATCTGATTCTTATGCTAGACTCATACACTAGATTTATTTAGACTCACATGATTCTTACAATCAATTATTTTATGCCCACAAGTGATTCCTTCATTTGATTCATTTGACATTTATTTCCACATGTGATTCTTACCCTTTATACACTTATGTTCACATTACGTGTGATGTTCCTGTAGACATTTAGTTCATTTTGACATGTGATGTAACTGTTATTAAAATTTCACTGTGACCTTTGTCCTCTAACACTAGAGACTCCTTCTATAGACGTAACATATTTTTTAATGTGTTTATCGTGCAGCATCCGAAAGGAAACTATTTATTTGCTTCTGTTTATAGTCATTTCTTTAAGTTAATATATTTGTGTCTAAGGCTTTTGCCTATGTTTCTGTCCGCACTACAGTTCTGCAGTATGATTGTCCTAACCAGGAGGATCGGAACATTCCATCCTGAGTCGTGGGAATATTGGAAATGTTTGCACTAGAGACAATATTATGTATAATAATATCCTGCTTTAAACAACAAAACTCTTTAAACACAGATTCTCAGAAATGAATTGTGCTTGTAATCGTGATCTATCTTCAGATAAACTTGATGTAATGACTGTGCAGCATGAGGTAAAGATAATAAATCATTATCCCCACTGTCTGTTCTCAAGAGAGCTTGGAAAAATATCCAGAGCTTTTCCCTGTTCTGAGTCCGCAGCTTCTGTCTACCGGAGGTCACTTCAGGTCACGTCAGGTCATTCTGTTCCAGCTGAGAGTCAGATCACATCAGCAGTCAGCCTGAAAATGGGAGCACTAATGGATCAGACAATCTAACTAGGGCTCAATAAGGTTCCTAAGCTGCAGAACTAAAGGGGAAATAGCTCCAGGATTATACTGCTTAATGATGAATAGAAAATACTTGTCTATGTGATAAAGAACCCTTAAAGAAAAGACGAGTGTGACACAGTCGATTCTTACAGATGATTCATTTATTATCACATGTGGCTCTTAGACATGAGTCATTTATTTTCTCATATTATTCTTCCTTTATTCTACTTTTGTCTTTTCCTGTTAAGGGTCTCCACAGTGAATCATCTGTTCCCACCTAACTCTATCCTCATCATCCTCTATTCTCACACCAGTTACCTTCATGTCCTCATTTAACACATCCATATATCTCCTCTTTGTCCTTCCTCTTGACCTATGACCTGCAGCTCCATCTCCAACATCCTTATAACCGTCTCCCTCCTCTGTACATGTCCAAACCATCTCAATCTAGTCTCTCTGTCCTTGTCCCCAAAACAGCAATCTGAGCTGTCCCTCGGATGTGCCCCTTCCTAATCCTGTCCATCCTCGTCACTCCTAAAGAGAACCTCAACATCCTCATCTCTGCTACCTCCATCACTGCCTCATGTCATTTCCTCACTGCTACAGTCTCTAACCCATACAGCTGAGCTGCTCTCACTACTGTCTTCTACACCTTTCCTTTGCTTTTTAATAACACTCTTCTGTTACACACAAAGCACTCCTGACACTCTTCTATCACACACACAACACTGCTGACACTTTTCTCCACCGACTCCATCCCACCTGCACTCACCTCTTCATTCTTTTCCACACAAACACTCCTGCACCATCTTGACCTCAGCCCCCTGTAACCTCACTGTTCTACTTACCTCCCTCTCGTTCATACACATGTATTCTGTCTCACTACCACTGACTTTCATTCCTCTTCTTTCCAGAACAGACCTCCACCTTTCCACTTGTTCCTCCACCTGCTCTCTACTCTCACTACAGAGCACAGTGTCATCCACAAACATCATTGTCTCCAGAGATTCGTATCTGACTTCATCTGTCAATCTGTCCATCATCATAGCAAACAAGAAGTTTTATATTTCCTTATATTATTCTTGCATAAGATTCATTACATTAATAGTCTGAATTATTTATTCATCTAACAGAAAATGCGTTTTTATTTCCACCATATTTTTGTTCAGAGTGATGAAATTCAGCAGAATTATTAAATGTATTAATGTTCTTTAGTTTTATTTGTTTCTTTAAAAGGATTTGGTGATTTATGTACTGGTTTGATGAACTTTACCTGACCCTGAGCTTTCGTGTTCCCATGTTGCCCTCAATGCCAAACTAATACCCTATAAATACAGCCTGGAGTTGTCCTGTTGGTTCTCTCAGGCTCTCACACAGTACAGTTTCCGTTGCTCCACTGAGGATATAAACATACAGATGTACTGATGATGTACTGTTAGTGTTATGGATGTTATCACACATCATCTCAGCAAAGCAGCTCGTTGGTCACTGGGTTCATGCCTTTAGCAGATGCTCTTAATCTGAGTTACATAAATGTCTCTGTGTCTACTGAAGAACTTTTAATAACACTTCTTATAGTGGTCTCAGGGCTTCATAGCACCTACATAAGCTCGTCATGACATCTAATATACATTTACACTATGTTAAACTTTTATGAAGACTTATTCCAACAGACATCACTGATCATTGTTTCTGATATAGCATGAGCTTTATGATGCTTCATATTCTGACATAGCTCTGTCATATAATTATAATTGTATTACAGCATCACTATGTCTTATAGCAATGTCATAACACTGTAATAACTGAGTTATATTTACTTCTTGGACCTGTAAGTAAGTAAAGTTTCATATTTCAGTATGTAACCTATGGCATTGTCATAACATTCTATGAACACCCTATAGCTATGTATTACTGTTTTATGAGCTCTTATAGCAAACTTGTGCCACTGTTCATGATGATGTATGCAGCGTTTCTGTGACATAATTCAAGTTTCATATCACTGCTTATAACCTGTCATGATAGGGTAATAACAGAGCTACAATTGTTTAATAGTGTCATGACATCTCATAGCAACATAATGACACTGTTATAACTGAGTTATGTATAGTTTCTCTGACCTATGATTACATTAGGTTTCATATTTCTGTTTATAACCTATGACAGTGTCATGGCATTCTAATAACAGTGCTGTGTATTACATGGTGTCTTATGTCTATGTCATGATTATAGCTGAGTTGATATCAACATTATGTCACTAAGCCAGTTGTCATAATGTAACATAAACCTGTTAAGGCAGCCTTATGTCAACAATGTTTGGAAGGGCTTATGTAGGTGTAATGTAGCATTATAAACACCACTGCTTTCTGTAGGATCTTGCAAATAAACACAGGCTGCACACGTTTTTATTAGATTTATTTTTTATTTGTAGAGCATGTAGATATTACAGGTATGAATGTGGAGCTGTTCTACACAACACACTCCATCATAAGAGCTGAAGGTTTCTTCCAACTCCTTTTCATGCTTCCTCAGTAAACAGCTGGTCTCCGTGTGTCTCAGATGGTGAGTAATGGTGAGTAACAGGCTGTTGGGATTGGTGTTAGGGTGCAGCATGTGGGCCGGGTGGAGCTCTGTTCAGGACCGAGGAGCAGGAGGGCGATGACGGTACTCGGGGAGGTGGTGCAGGATCCATCCGGCTGGGAGCAGGAGAGCCGTCGCGAACACCGACATGATAAAGAAACTTTGCTGTGGGGAAACGGAGAGTTTCATCTACGGTTTGGTAATAAAATATTCATAAAGATAATATTATGGAGAGACTGGATTATAAAGCCGTGTTGGTATGTTTATGAATGGAAACTTAATGATATATTTTTAAAGTCAAATTTACAAAATCACTCCATTATTTAATTCAGTTCAACAGACAGTGTCTCAGAGCCGCTGTAGAGAAATCAGGATTCTGTTCTTATTTAACTGACCTGAGAACCTTCCACTATTTGAGTTTATTTGTTCTCAGAGTGCTTAAAGACTGAGAGCTGAATGTTTCCCCAATCCTCTGGCCCTCAATCACAATTTTTCCTTTTCGGTTTGATCCAAGTGCACTTGAGTTAACTAATCACAGGCCTGGGGATTAGTCCAAGGTCAGACACAACAATCAGGGTCACATTCACTGAGATTTAAAGTCAGGTTTTAATCTATTCTGATCCACAGAGACCTGATAAAAAGGTGAAGTAAATGAATAAACGAACGATAAAACAAATAAAAAACAAACAAACGAAAGAATAAATGAATGAATGAATGAATGAAAAAGAAGGAATTGCAGAAATACAATTTAAGCATTACTGTTAATTAAATAGGAAATAAAAAATAACAAATGTTTGAGGAATGTTTGTTCTTCCCAATAAAATAAAAAGTCTTCTAGTTCTTACAGAATTTAACCTGAAACCATAAAATATTCTTTAAAAAAAAAAGTTAGAGCTTCGTTTAAAGCCATTTCTTTTTCACTGCTCATAGAGTTACAGAACAGTTCAACAAAATGATTCATATTGCGTCGAATCCTTTACAGCACATGTACTGTATCTCATGTGTTTTTATGTAGATAATTACATGAGATAGAAAGAAATGGTCAAGAATTTGGGTTGAATGTGTTTAATAAATGTGTGAGATGATGCAGATGTCTGTCTGTTTATCCCTCCAGTTTGGGAGAATGTTGAATCTGATTATTTTTGATGACTATTTTATAAATCTCGAAGCTGACACTGAAGATGGTATACGAGTATTTATTTTAATAATTTCTGATTTTTTTTATTTTTTATTAGTACCGTGTGACAATTTTCTGATAAATGCGGCTTATCAAAAGAAGCAGCTATTACATTTTCATTTTTCGTGTTTGAATTGATTTAAATATTGAAGTTTATGTGAAATCAAAAGAAAACGTTGTTTGAGTTTTAAACACTCGTTTAAACACTCACCCCGGGTCCGATCTTGGTCTTGGGCGGCTTACTGTAAATGCTCTCGCTGCGCTTCTGCAAGACGGCTCTGGTCCAGCTGAGGTTCCTGAGCTGCACGGTTCTGCTCAGAGCCACCAACATGATGAGACAGAGAGAGAGAGAGAGAGAGAGAGAGAGAGAGAGAGTTGCTGTGTGCAACCCCTGGATCTCTCCTCTCCAGGTCTGATAAATAAGCGAGCCTGTCCTGTTAAATGGACTAGGATGTGACCCAAACCCCGCCCACTCTGAGGGCGGAGTCTGTCTCTGCTCACAGAAACGTCTCCGTTTCTTACAGTCAGATGGATAAATACCCAGCAGTAAAGATTAAAACAGATGTATGAGGTGTGCATGAACTTCACCCAATCATACAGGTCATACACACAATGAGCAAATCTGTGTTATTAACGATGATGTAATGTTCTCTGTCTCATGGCTGATACCCAACTCCAGAAATATTGGCACCCTTCATCATGATGTGTGAAAATAATAATGTATAAGAAGTCCACCAGGATTCATTACTCTCCTTTAACAGAAATAATTCTCACTGAAAAAAAAATGAATTTATGATAACCTTTGAAGAAACACCAAAAAAGTGCCCTCTGTCTGCCACTACAGTAGATAAATTTTCCTTTAGTGAGTCACTACATGTGAAACAATTATGATAAAAACTATGGAAGATTAATCATTATTAAATATGTCTATAGTGCCACTATAGTGAAGAAAACATGTTAACGTGCCCTAGAATGCCCCAGGGTAGATAAAAAAATGCCCTTTAAAATGCCATGATGGTAGATAAAACGTGATAAAGTGCCACTAGGATGTCACTATGGTATATAAAACATGAGTAAATGATCTTTATGGTGCCTTCACATTGGAGAAAACATCACAAAGTGCCCACTAGGGTGCAACTAAGGCAGAAGAAAAGTTTCTTATGGGAGTTACTACAAGCAAAACAACATGAGAAAGTGCCCTCTAGGTTGAAGTAGATAAAACATGAATAAATACCATCTATGTATCACTACAGTGGAGAAGACATGATAAAGTGCCCTTAAGGATGAGATTATGGTAGATAAAAGATGATTAAATGCCCTGTAGGTTGTCAGTACAGTGGATAAAACATGATAAAGTGCCCTTTAGGGTGAGACTATGGAAGATAAAACATGATTAAATATTCTCTATGGGGCCAAGTACAGTGGAGAAAAGTGCCCACGAGGGTGAAACATTAGGCAGATAACACATAATAAAATGCCCTGTAGGGTGAGACTGTGGTAGATTAAACAGGATATGCTCTCTAAGATGTGGAGAAAAATGAAGGGAAAAATGGTCTTTCAGTAATACTGGAGCTGACTGTACATTTCTTTGTGAGTTAAACAGCTGCTTTGTGTTCATGAAGTGACGGGTTTCTGAACGCTGTTTGACGCTGAACAGAGAAACACCTGTGTGTGTGTTCAGACCATCAGGATACACAATGCAGTCCTAATGACTGAGTAATGGATGAGATTAAAGAAACATGGAGTAGAGACAGCTGTACTTTATCTCAGCGTGTGTGTGTGTGTGTGTGTGTGTGTGTGTGTGTGTGTGTGGTGTGTGTGTGTGTGCTAATTCGTTACCAAGAACATTAGACAAACAGATCTGTACTTGATTGTGCCAGACAGCCCGAAACTCTCACCTGTTGATAATCTCTTGATCTGTGTGTCTGTGTGCGTGTATATGCTTTTGTGTGTGTGTGTATGTGTGTGTACTGTATGTATTGTTTATTGTTTATTGTTTATTTATATGGATCCCATTAGCTGAAAGTCTGCGCAATCAGCTAGTCTTCCTGGGGTCCAAACACTACAACAACAACATTTCAATCATCACAATTGATATATATACACCTATACACATTACATATATATACACATACATACACATACGCATACTCATACATACATAAAATCTGGTTTTGATTCATAACAGGACTAGACATAAATACAATATGATTTATAATTACATTAATCAAGACATATTAAAACCTACATCAACACATAACACCGTAGACTACTTTTAAATAACAGCTTATTATGAAGCTGACGAACTTCAATGGGAATGTTATTCCAGATGACAATAGCTCTATACAGGACAGTTTTCTTCATAAAATTATTTTTTGGGTGGGGAGTCATTATATGACCTTTATTTGCCTTTCTGGTGTTATGATCGTGCACAGAATTACAGTACACTATTTGATTAAACAGAGAAATAGGCATTTTCATTGTCAATGTATTATATATCATGGTGCTTATAGTAACTGTTATTCTTTGGTTTAAAGTGAGCCATGAAAGAGTAGAATACATCTGATCTCTACTTGTTTTAATTGAGCAGCCCAGAACAAGTCTTGCTGCTTTATTTTGCACAATTTGTATTTTTGTCAAGTCCTTTTTAGATGCAGAGGACCACACCTCAGTACAGTATGACAAATGACATAATATTAATGACTCTGTAACTATTTTTAAAGTGTCCCGATTTACATAATGGCAACATTTTTTTGTTACTGCAATGCCGCATCCCATTCTGTTAACAATAGTATTTATGTGATCTGTCCAAGAAAGACTACTATCAATAACCAAACCCAACAGTTTAGCCTTCTCAACTTGTTGTATTCTTTGCCTGGCTATATGTAACTTTAATTCCGATCCAAGCATCAATTTTTGTTTTGATCCAATAATCATACTTTTAGTTTTGGATATATTTAATACTAATTTGTTTCCACTAACCCACTCATACACCGAATCTAATTCTCTAGAAAGAACATGATTAATTTTATCACATGAATCTGAAGCATAGTAAACAGTTGAGTCATCTGCAAACATTGTCATTGATGCTTTTTTAACAGTTAAGGTCAAATCATTAATAAAAACAGAAAACAAAAGAGGACCCAAACAACTTCCTTGTGGTAAACCGCATGCTAAAGCTTTATAATTAGATAAAGAACCATTATAAAAAACACGTTGAGTTCTGTAGGAAAGATAACTTTTCATCAGTGCAATAGCAGGAGTGAAGCCATAGCTCTTCAATTTCTTAATTAAAATATTGTGGTCTATTACATCAAAAGCGGCACTGAAGTCCAACATGACCACTCCAACTAATTCAGAATTATCCATACTTCTAAGCCATCCATCAGTCATCTGTGTGAGAGCCGTACATGTAGAATGTGCCTTTCTATATGCATGCTGAAACATAGTCATTAAATTATTTTTCTGGAAATAATTACTAATTTGTGTATGAATAATTCTTTCCATAACTTTACTGAGTGCAGGCAAAATACTTATAGGTCTGCAGTTTTGCCCATTATAAGATAATCGATTGTCTTTTATCAATGGAATAATTTTCCCTTCCTTCCACAGAGTAGGATAAATTCCACTCACTATACACTGATTAAATATATGACACAACGGATCAGCAATATATTCGGCTGTTTTATTCAATACTAGGCTGTCCACGTTGTCTGTGCCTGGACTACCATATGTTGGAAGAGACTTTAACAGGGCCATCACTTCTGCAGTTTGCACACAATTAAAGTTAAAGTTACATATTTTATTAGCCATGATTTCCTTTTTGATCAGTTCACAGTAATTAAAATCTTGTGTTCCAAAACCTTTTCTTAAATTACTAACTTTATTTATAAAATAATCATTAAAATAGTCTGCAATATCTTTAGATTCTGTTATAAAACCTCCATCAGACTCTACAAAAGAAGGGGATGCATTTCCATTTCTACCCAGAATTTCATTTAAGATATGCCAAAGCTTATTACCATCATGTTTAACACTATCAGTTCTGTTTTTGTAATACTCTTTCTTTTTCCTTTTATTCATTTTAGTAACTTGGTTCCTTAATTTACAATATTTTAATCTGTCCTCTAACAATCTTGTTTTCACAGCCACTTGTTTAGCCTCATCTCTTTGCGTCATCATATTTTTCAATGTTGAATCAATCCACCTTGCAGTATGTGTTTTTATTACCATATTTTTCATATTACCATATTTATCAACAATGCTCAAAAGCATACTCATAAAAACATCCAAGGAAGCTCCTGGGTTGTGGCCACTGTACACATGTTTCCAATTGACATCTTTAACTTCTCTCACAATCCTTTCAATGGCAGATACTTTATAAAACATTTTATAATTACCAAAAATAGCTTTAGCTTTAGGGACTTTAGCTTTCTTGTTAACAGCAATGAGATTATGATCACTAAACCCTACTGGTATTGACACAACGTCAGTACACAATTCTGGTCCATTAGTGTAAATGTGGTCAATACATGTTGCTGTTGTAATGCCCACCTTGTTGCTAAAGATTCTTGTTGGCACATTAACTATTTGATGTAAATTGCAGACACTTATATAGGAAAATAATTTCTTTTTCTTTATGCATCTGTCATCATTCCAATCAATGTTCATATTTCCAAGCAAGTAAAGTTCACAATTAACATCAGAGACGTTATCAAGCATTTCACCCAAGCATGTCAGATAGTCCACGTGTGCATTAGGAGGTCTATAACAGCATCCCACAAGCACTGGTTTCATATAAGGTACATAGACTTCTACCCATATAGCTTCAATGTCATTGCGTATTAAATTTTGTTTTAACTTACAAGGAATATTACTTTGCACAAAGATGGCCACACCACCACCAAATTTATTTCTATCCTTTCTAAAAACATTAAAACCTTTAACTGGTAATTCTGAGTTTTGAATAGAGCTGTCGAGATGTGTTTCAGATAGGGCTAATATATTGATTGAATATTTATGCACTAAATTATTAATGTCTTGTATTTTGTTCATTATACTACAAATGTTTAGATGTGCCAAAACCAAACCTTTACTAGTTTTGGTTGTACACATTAGTGTGATATAAGAATATAATTTAAAACACATCAGAATTATAATATAACATTATTTTACACTGAATTATGTCTTAGTCCCGGATCCTTTCCTCTCTAGGCAAAATTACCAATTTATTATACCTTAGTATTGCCTTTTCACCTTGGGCTCTAGCAGCTTTAAGTTTAGGCCATAGTTCCTTTCTTCTCTGAAGCACAGCCCCAGAGAAATCTTCATTTATGTAGATGTTAGTCCCCTTGAGTTTTTTAGCAGAGGAAAGAATGCGTTGTTTGTCTTTGAGGCGCAGCAGACTCACCATAACTCTCCTGGGCCTTCCACCCTCCTGGTACTGACCTATCCTTTGAACACGCTTAATTTCAATCTTCCCATCCAGTCCCAGATTATTGGAGAACATGTGCTGCACCTCCTGCTCCAACCCACTCCAACTCTCTTCCTTATCATCCATTATACTGTCAATGACTAAATTTTTCCTTTTATGTTGATTTTCAATGTAGTCAAGCTTGGTGAACATTCCATCAATGTCACGTTTTAAATTCATTAAGTCGTTTTCAAAAGATTTTATTTTGGCTTCAGTTTCTTTATGTCCAGATTTCATCTCCTCCATCATATGTTGTGTGAATTCCAGACTTGTCTTCAGCTCCTGTACATCCCGTATAATACCATCCAGTCTCTTGTTTGTTCCCTCCATAATCACTTGTATGAAACTTTTAAAGTTTTCTTGCTGAGTTAGCATGTCTTTATAAAACTCTCTCTGCTGCTCCAGCATTTGGGAGAGTACACTCATGGTGACAACAGACTCATCCTCACACACTGCAGCTTTAGTTTGCTTAGGAGGCATGATCTTACCAAGATGTACAAAAGGTGATTGTTGTAGTTGAATGTAGTCAAAACTGCTGATGCCCAGGCCCTTCTCCAGCAGAGGCCTACTAGGCCAAGAAGCCTCTTGACTTAGTTTAACACCACCCTCCTTCTGTAGAGTTTTTATACTCCAATAGACACAAAAAAACTGAAGCATAAATAGAACTTGCATCAACAAATAAGTCACTGCTAAGATTTCCAAAAGGATTTCACAGATATTGTGTACTGTATGTATATGCTTTTGTGTGTGTGTGTGTGTGTGTGTGTGTGTGTGTGTGTGTGTGTGTGTGTGTGTGTGTGTTTGTGTATGTATATGCTTTTGTGGGGAAAAAAAATCTCCACACTTTATATCATTCCAACCTGAAGGTGTACAAGCTTTAGAGATGGGATTAGTCAGAGGGGCAGACAGGAGCTGCTTCAAACACAGACCTACAGGATTATACAGGATACAGACTGCATTTATTGGATCAAATCTCCTATTCACTACTGTGTTTGTCTTTAAATACAGTCTGATAGTTAAAGGTTTGCATAATGACAACATGAGAATGAATTACTGACACATTTAGGAATTTAGAGATGATTAGTGTCTCTACTTCATTGCATTTATTCCACAGACATCAGTATTATCCATCCATCCATCTTCTACCGCTTATCCGGGGCCGGGTCGCGGGGGCAGCAGTCTGAGCAGGGATACCCAGACTTCCCTCTCCCCAGACACTTCCTCCAGCTCCTCCGGGGGAATACCGAGGCGTTCCCAGGCCAGCCGAGAGACATAGTCCCTCCAGCGTGTCCTAGGTCTTCCCCGGGGCCTCCTCCCGGTTGGACATGCCCGGAACACCTCCCCAGGGAGGCGTCCAGGAGGCATCCGGAACAGATGCCCGAGCCACCTCAGCTGACTCCTCTCGATGTGGAGGAGCAGCGGCTCTACTCTGAGCTCCTCACCCTACCTCTAAGGGAGCGCCCAGCCACCCTGTGGAAGAAACTCATTTCGTCCGCCTGTATCCAGGATCTTGTCCTTTCGGTCATGACCCAAAGCTCATGACCATAGGTGAGGGTAGGAACGTAGATCGACTGGTAAATAGAGAGCTTCGCCTTGCGGCTCAGCTCTTTCTTCACCACAACAGACCGGCATATCGACCGCATCACTGCAGAAGATACACCGATCCGCCTGTCGATCTCCTGCTCCATCCTTCCCTCACTCGTGAACAAGACCACAAGATACTTAAACTCCTCCAGTTGAGGCAGGAGCTTTCCACCAACCTGAAGGGTACAAGCCACCCTTTTCCGGCTGAGAACCATGGCCTCGGACTTGGAGGTGCTGATTCTCATCCCCGCCGCTTCACACTCAGCTGCAAACCGTCCCAGTGCATGCTGAAGGTCCTGATTTGAAGAAGCCAACAGGACTACATCATCTGCAAAAAGCAGAGACGAAATCCCGTGGTCCCCAAAATGGACTACCTCTGGCCCCTGACTGCGCCTAGAAATCCTGTCCATATAAATAATGAACAGGACCGGTGACGAAGGGCAGCCCTGCCGGAGTCCAACATGCACCGTGAACAAGTCTGACTTACAAGTCTGTCATATAGGGACCGGACAGCCCTTAGCAGAGGGCCCCGGACCCATACTCCCAGAGCACCCCCCACAGATCACCACGAGGGACACAGTCGAATGCCTTCTCCAGATCCACAAAGCACATGTGGACTGGTTGGGCAAACTCCCATGAACCCTCGAGCAACCTGGTGAAGGTATAGAGATGGTCCAGTGTTCCACGACCGGGACGAAATCCTGAGGCACTGTCCCCAGCCGCCACGTGATGTTGCAGAGGCGTGTCAACCAAGACAGCCCCACAACATCCAGAGACTTGAGGTACTCAGGGTGGATCTCATCCACCCCCGGTGCCTTGCCACTGAGGAGCTTCTCAACCACCTCAGTGACCTCAGCTTGGGGGATCGATAAGTCCTCAACTGAGCCCTCTGCCTCTGCTTCCTCAGTGGAAGACATGTCGGTGGGGTTGAGGAAATCCTCGAAGTACTCCTTCCACCGTCCGAGAATGTCCCCAGTCGAAGTCAGCAGATTCCCACTCCCACTGTAAACAGTGTGAGCAGGGCACTGCTTCCCCCTCCTGAGGCGCCGGACGGTTTGCCAGAATTTCTTCTAGGCCAACCGATAGTCCTTCTCCATGGCCTCACCGAACTCCTCCCAGACCCGGGTTTTTGCCTCTGAAACCACCCGGGCTGAAGCTCGCTTGGCCCTCCGCTACCTATCAGCTGCCTCCGGAGTCCCCCGAGCCAACCAGGCTCGATAGGACTCCTTCTTCAGCTTGACAGCATCCCTTACTTCCGGCGTCCACCACCGGGTTCGGGGATTGCCGCCACGACAGGCACCGGAGACCTTACGGCCACAGCTCCGCGCGTCGCATCGACAATGGAGGTGGAGAACATGGTCCACTCAGACTCAATGTCTCCAACCTCCCTCGGGATCTGGTTGAAGCTCTGCCGGAGGTGGGAGTTGAAGATCTCTCTGACTGGAAACTCTGCCAAACGTTCCCAGCGGACCCTCACAGTACGTTTGGGTCTGCCAAGTCTGTCCAACTTCCTCCCCGGCCATCGGATCCAACTCACCACCAGGTGGTGATCAGTTCACAGCTCCGCCCCTCTCTTTACCCGAGTGTCCAAGACATACGGCCGGAGGTCAGATGAAACAACTACAAAGTCGATCATCGACCTCCGACCTATGGTGTCCTGATGCCATGTGACATCAGTATTATGTAGCATTTTACTGAACAAAGAACAGACTTTACCAGACTCCTAATACTCCAAACACGTGCAAGTCTGCAGTCTGTAGATCTCTGAGTAAAACCCTTCAAATTTCTCTCATAACTCCTGTTCTGTAATTCCTACGACGTTAGAGTTGACTCCAATTTCGGTTCCAACACAGGAAAGTAATTTTCATAAAATATATCAATTAAATATTATTTCTGCATTATTCTCTAGTCACTGGCATGAACAACACACAGGCAGCATGAATAAGGCACGAAATGGCAATATTATAAAGTGCTTAGTATTAGAGCCAAATCTAATAAAATGCAGCCTCTAAGCTGACCTATGAATGATTTATATTCTACCAATAGCACACATCTTTCTCCTATATCTTTTCTATCAGATTTCTATGTTACACAATAGAATAAATTATATTTATTTTTTATTTCCTTTTAAATGCAGAGTCGACTCTGTTCCGATTCATGAATCGACTCCCAGATTTAGTCGTCACAAAAGCTTCAGTCTGCGTTACTCTTCTTAACCACGTGTGGGGGCCCGTGCACCATTAACGCACACGCACACACACAAAAGCATATATACACACACGTATACACACACACACACACACACACACAAAAGCATATACACACGCACACTCATACACACAAAGGCATATACATACACACACAAGCATATACATACATATACATACACACGCACTCACACACACAAAAGCATATACATACATACACACACACACACAAAAGCATATACATACACACACATACACACACACACACACACAAAAGCATATACATACATACACATGCACACTCATACACACAAAAGCATATACATACACACACAAGCATATACATACATATACATACACACACACACACACACACACACACACACACACAGAAGCATATACATACATATACATATACACACACACACAAACACACACAAACATACACATACACAAAAGCATAGACATACACACACATACATACAAACAGTACACTGATCGTTGGCCCACAGGTTCCTGACCACTCTCATATACACACACTGATTATTTTTTCCCCAGTAGGATTGTTATCTCCTCAGGCATCTCAGTGTTTGAGGTCAGTTTGTACAGACTCTCAGATTACTGATTATATTTCAGCAATACTGCAGTTAACTAGAGCTCCTCCAGAACACTCTCAAAGCCATGCTTTAAAAATACTTCAGACAGACATTACTGTGGAATATTAATTAAATATTAAACATTATACACTGTGTGTGTGTTTTGATTGTTGTTACTGGTTTGCTGTGGCACAAAAGTGTATTGTGGTGTAGTTGATGGAAAATGCCCAAAGCCCTCTGTTATAATGTCTCTTTAAATGGCTCTTTAGTCATCATTGTTTTGGCTTGTGTGTAAAGGTCGTATTGATCCGAGTGCATTCTGTCTTAACCACATCACTGTGTATATTTTCTTTCATGTCTCTTCTGATGCTTTTTGGTTGCTTAAAGTTTTTCTAGCAATTACACAGTTTTGAAAAAGTATTCACTCCTTTCCTTTTTTCCTGTTTTGTTGCATTACAACCTGTAATGACCAAAAACCTGTAAATACCATGTAATAATACAAAATATTAAACAAATACATAAATGTATATATTTGTTCATATATTTTTATATATTTGTTCATATATTTGTTCATATTTATATTGTTCATATAAATAAATAAAAAAATTAAAAATATATATATTTTTAAGAATAATACATATAAATAAACAACAAAAAAATTAAAATAAATAAATAAGACCAAGTAGGCAAACAAAGAAAAATAATAGAACAATTATTTATTTATTTATTTATTATTTAAATATTATTTATTTAAAAGTTATACATATTTTCTGATAAAAAGCTGTGCAATATTCAATGAACAATAATTAACACATCGATTAGAAATGTATTAAAATACAATATATATTTAAAATGCGGATTTTTTTTTTTACAAATCTAAATAAAGAACATAATACACACGTTGTTGTGTTTGTGTTGAATTTTGTCTCGGTTGGATTTTTTTAAAGCCTCGAGTTTTGGCTCGATTGTTTCAGCATACAGCGACCGCAGCGTGCGCGAGCTCATGCACTCGGTTTGTCAGCTGCGCGCGACACACAGAGAGACGCTGTGAGGTGAAATGCTAAGCTAACGGTGTAGCTCCTGTAGCTGTGAACAGTTACACACCGCTTTACCAGCCGAGTTTAAACCCCGAGCTGAGACGAGACGACGTCAACACACGGGGAATCACGAGGGTGTTTAATAACGTCAACATTTCCGTGTGTTAACATAAAAGAGAAGTTTTATCGACGGGACTAAAGCACTTTAGTTAGCTAGCTCGAGCTCGAGCGCTAATCGTTAGCCAAGCTAGCTCACTGAGGGGGGGAAAAGTAGCGACGTGTTCACCTTTATCCCCTACCGTGGATTAATGAGCGAGTTTTCAACCATTTAGATATTAAAGAAGGAGTTTATCAATCTTTCTGGGTCGGAAACCTGACCTGAGGTAAGTAACTTAAAGCTGCGCTCGTGCGCCGTGCTAACTCGCTAGTTATTATCTCACCATATTTGTTTGTTTTTGTTACACAAAATGACGCGACGGCTCGTTAATTTGGTTACCTGTTGTAGTTAGATTTGTTCACTAGTAGCTTCCCAAGCTAACTTCTCTCGCCTAGCTTCTTATTTTAGCAACCGGAGCGATATAAACAGTAACATCGTGCTAATTGTGGATTAGCCGCAGATTTGTGGTGAACTTTCCACCTCAAAATGTTCTCGTTATAGCGCTGACATAAAGCCTTTATAAACGGCTAATAACGCAGAACGTCGTGATTACGTGTAGTCTGTGACGTCATGTGTATGTAGACAGTAAAGAATGAATTTCAGCATTAATGATGTATTATTATTGTGTCAAAACACAGTGCGGTATGACAAGTCTTTTTACAGTAATTAAGTCAAGTCTATGACAAGTTTACAGTAATTAAAGTATGACAATTTTTTTTATCCTATTATAGTTATATTCTCATGTTATAGCAGCTTTTAACAAAAGAAAAGAAAAAGCATAGATTAAGTTACAGTATGGTGCAAAGCTCTAACACTGGAGACACCTTCCGTGGATGTTGGATAAAATTAAATTTTATTTTTTAAACTTTAATTAAGAACAAAAAGAATCTGTTAATTATTAGCGAAGCATCACCGTACGACGAGCTGTTGCTATAGAATCCGTCAGTATTACAAGGAGTGCATGAATATAAATAAACCTGCTGCTGTTAATGAACTGTAACTATAAATGGTTAAAAAGGAGGATGATGATGGTGATGTCATTGTTGGTGAATTGCACTCATCCCAGGTTGAGGTTAGATTCTTAAAGGACTCAGCTGTAGTATGCAGTGTGTGTGTGTCAGTATTGTGATGTCATTAGTAGGTTACATGACCAAGTGCGAACAAGTCATGATGTCTGTTTACAGAGATCTCTTTATTCTGTGAGAATCGATTATTAACGCAGATTTATCCCGTTGAGTCCTAAAACGTGCTCCTAGTGTAGGACGGGCTTACTCTGTTTTTCCCGTCAATTGTGACAAAAGTGACCCTGGCCAATCACAAGCCAGTGTCTTTGAGCTCCTGTATGAGGAAGAGTGCAGATAGAAGTGTCCTCTGAATACGTTCCAAAAGTTATGCCGTTATAGTAATAGTAATAAAACTATCACTGCTCTGGAGGTGATTTCCTTTAACAGCATGAAGTGATTTATTTATTTATTTATACCACAGCAGTGTCTCATTAACATTTATCTTTTTTTATTAATCAAAGAATGACACGTTGTACATTTTGTCCATTTATCGATACGTTTAATTAGTTTGTGTTCTCGCTTGTGTTATAGCAGCTATAAACATCTATTTATCACCACCAGAAAACGCAGCTTGTCAAAGAAACATATAAACTCTTCTGTCCCTAAAGTTATTTACGGCTTTACCTCTGGCTCTGGAGACGCTGAATAATCGTCGTACTTACAGAAAATTACACCATCTCGGTCTTTCGTTTATGAGCCGTGGTTAAGAGTTTATTAAAAGTTTGCTTGTACAAATATTTGTTTGTTTTCTGCACCGTATTGCTGTCGGATTTAGCAGGATGTGATGCCTGTTACTGTTCAGAAACTTACTACGGAGTTACCCGTTTGTTTTGTTTTTTTTTGTGTGTGTTTTTTTTTTTTAAACTGTATGTCTTTCGTAAGCCACACCACAACACGGTTATAAAAGTGTAGTACAGGAAGTGAAAGCCTATGAAAAGATCATGTTTCCATCAGATGTTGATGTGAAAGTCTTTAGAGAGAAAGACAACCCAAAGTGCACAGTGTTTTTCATGTGTACTGAAAGAAAGGAGTTGAAACATCTGTATAGTTTTGTACAATTTAACGTTTATCTTCACTCAGCACTTTATCCAGGTCAGGGTCACAGTGACGTTTGATGTTTTTCGTTAATAAAATACAGAAAATGTTTTTTGTTCATTTAAACAGTGCTGAAGTTTCTCCGTGTTTAGATAAATTTAGACGCAGCGCTGTAACACACTTCCATTTATTCTAAAAAGATTCCATCACCTCTTTATCGACCGACCTCGCTTTCTGTCATTTATCACATCAAGCTTTTCCTCTTCATGAAATCAGAGCTTGTTTTATTTGGATAAATCTGTTTAATTGTGTTTAAGTGCTAAATTAAACATCTCAGCCACCCACTCCTTACTGTGGCCTGCAAAACAACAACAACAACAAGTGTAGAAAATGAATATTTTCTGCTCCACTTGTTGAAGATTTCTCTAACAAGCTAACGTCTCACAGAATTCATAGAGTGCGTGGCCTTATTTTTTCTTTTTTTTTTTTTTTTGTTTAGTTTACTAGTTTAAAATAATAAGACAGCTCATAATGTTACACACACGATTCAGGACGTTTAGATTGTAACCTGCTCTATATATTTCTTCATTTCCTGCACTGCACTCTATTGACCTCGGTCTGCTGTCACCAGAGAGACTGAAATGTGATGGTAAAGGGAAAATGAGACACTTTCATCCTTACAAACACAACCCCTTGATTTTCTTGGCATTGATGACGTGTGACCATGAAACTTGCGGTTTTATACACGACACTGTTTTACTCCACATGCCGCAACGCTCATTTCATTCATCTTCTTCACTTACGAGGTTGTTAAACCACACAGGATAAAAAAATTTATTAGATCTACTGTGGAAATTAAATATTTTAGTAGAATTAATCATGGCTATGATTTGATGGTTTAGATAACGCGCGTATTTGCGTAATTATGCTTCCCGACTTGGAAAACTAGTCAAAATACGCAGCGCAAAACCTTTTGCAGAACGTAAAATATGAAGCGTTTCTGCTGTAGAAAGAGGACAGTAGAAACACTTCATAAGTTTCTATTTTTTCATGTTTCGTCGATTACACCCTGCCCAACACTGCAACCATTGTAGAGGATGCTTCTGAATCCGATTTGTTCACGTTCGTCTGCGTACAGCTTTCCTTGCATTTCCTGTGTCTAAAGGCTCAGTGCATCATTTGTTCAGAAATCCTGAAGCGACGGAAAGACCTGAATCATGGCTTTTATGAAGACAAAAATCACACCTGGCAGTTACGGCGATGCTAATTGGCTCCCGTTCGAGACCGAACCAATCAGAATGGCCGCTTTCAAGCGAACTATAGCAGGCACGTGTACATGACGGCTACTACTAACTACACTAACTACACGGAAAGACAGTTGATGCTCTTCGATGACAGTCCGGCTTTGACTTTGCGAATTTGGGACAAATTATCTACGATTTGTTCGACAAGATTGATTCCACTGAAGCTAAACCACGGACTCGTGGAATAGAGACTTACTGAGATGAGTGGGAGGTGGAATTCCCTCAGCTTGAACAAGGTCCATCAGGACCGCGCTATAAATGGTGCCACAAATACGGCACAGAATATTTTTGCGTCTGAAAAAGGGGCAAGTAAAATTTCTTACATTCGAACCCTACTATCACATGGTAATGGTGGTGAAGGTACAATGATTCTCACACCAAAAGCGAGAAGTGTTGAGATGAAACGAGAAGGACGTCTATCTAAGGACAGGACATGCAGGCAGAAGTGCCAACTTGAGCTAGGGAGCGTTAGGCAGGATTACAAACCTCTACCAAGATTAGTTTCAGTGAAAACTAGACACTGAAGTCTAGCAAAGACTAAGGACATAAAACATACAGTATCAAAATGGCATTTATTACAAAAGGACTAGCTAAACCAATTAGGGGTACTCATGTCCTCGACTTATACAGTACCCGAATACAGTACCCTCATCTCATGAAGAGGAGTACTGAGGCCATCCTTAAAAATATTCTTGTTTGCCGTAACCCGACCGACCCTGTCAATTTAGGACCGACTCAATTTTTTTATTTTTTTTGCTTTAAGTCCGACCGACTTGCCGGTTGTAAATTTGCGTTAAGACCGACCGATGTTTTTTTTACTCTTCAAACAACTAATGCAAATTCTGTTGTTCAAAAATCTATTGCACGAATCGATTGGACCAACCAAGTTTCGAAAACGAAAATAGGAAATTGATTTTAACGGCTTTCTCTCAGAGCGTGTCCAGGTTTTTTTTTGGAACGTGTCACACAGCAACTGCAGCTTCGGACACACATGCATAACAGCAAATAATACTTCTGCACGATGTTTCTCTTTTTACAGCAGAAATGTGAATGGTGTGTTCGACCGAAGGCACGGGTTGAAGACCCAGTCAGTGATGTCACGATATGCTAATTTGTTTAAATTCATACCTACGTAATCACCATCACCAAAATTTAACTTTTTTTTTTTTTTTACACTGAAACTTGAAAAAAAAATATAGACCTACCTACCGACCCTTTTTTTTATTTTATTTTATTACTGTTACTGCAAACCAAAATATTTTTAAGGATGGCCTGAGAGAAAAACAGTGCTATACTCAACTCCAAGCAAGGGACAGGGGACTGTACTCATGGCTCTTGGGTATAAATAGTGTGTGTCATAAATAGTGTGTTCAGATTGATGAAGAAGAAATGCACTTCAACACCCAGGATGATGGTGCACTTATTCAGTGTAATGATCTTCTGTTTTTTGTTTTGAGGACAGCTTCATATCTTTGTTTAAAAAAAATTTTAACAGCGTTTAGCTCAGGAGTTATTGACTCGGGAAACTCCAATCTGTGAATATGCGGGCAACTTTTCTTAAGACGCCGAGGCGCTTTTTTCCTTCTCGATAGGTGAGTAACGTTGGTTTTGCTTAGTTTCACAGAACTAATATATGTCATCCTTTGCATGATTATGCTTGTGTGTCATTTTTGCTTGTTTTTATCTGCAATCGTATTGTTCTTCCCTGCAAGCTATGGTAAAGACACATTTCTTTCCATTAGTTGCCTGGGTTACATATGTATGTGTAGGCGGAGCTATCAATACAGGGGTGGGACCCATTTGGGTTAGGAGCGTGTTTGTTTTGGTGATTTTATATGTCAACATTGGCTTTCAAACAACAGAGACCCCACCTTTAAGCAAATTGTTTACATATTACTATTTAGTTAAGAACTACGTCTGTCCTGTTCTTTCACCAGCTTTTATTTCTTCTCTTTAACAAAAAGTCATAAGAAATGTTTTTAAAGATATAAACCGGCTTCTTTATAGAGAATTAATCACCACCTTCTATACAGTGATGACATTTGTGTCAAATGTGTCATGGTGTTAAATATATCAATAACGTGGAAGTGATGTCATGATGTTTCCTAGCTCCAGCCCAGTATATACACCCATCTCTATATATTTCCCTTGACCTCGCTGACCCAGTCTTTAATACCCTCATCTGTCTGAATCAATCCGTCTGAATTATTTACGCTCAGAGATGCTTTTGTGTTGTGTTTATTACCGTGCTGTATTGCTTAGTGTATTGGGACTGTAGGACAATTAAAAAAAAAAACAGCAGGACATCTTAACTAAAGGGATTTGCTTACGAACGACTGAACGAGCCCCGTGTCATGCTTTAAGGCTTTGATTACTATCTGTTGTTTGTAAAAACGAAACAAAACAAGGCCTAGAAGACATCCTGTTTCTTTTGTCGCTCTGATCATTCAGATGTAATCAGATGGGTTATGAAGCATGTTGGCTGGCTGGGGTCTCACATTTTCCTGGACGGTGTTGTGTAAAGGTTGCATCTGTCTGAAGACGGTTTTGATGAAATGTCAGAGACACAGGGGAAAACCCCGGGACACTGCGGTGAGCTCTACACACTTCTGCTATTATCTGCGGCATCGCTGTGAGAGAACGAGGACTTTATTTTCTTTAATTTATACTCTGATGTTCTGTGTTCAAAGTGAGAGAAGAGCTGGCCAGATCATACAAGCTCACACTCATTAGTCTCACACACACACACACACACACACACACACTGTGTCGTTCTCTGGATAACAGAGTAACACAGAGCTCTTTATGCCTCTCACTTCAGTTTAGTGCACATCACTTTGTGCCCAGTGGTCCGGTAAAGTCTTGTCTAACAAACACGTTTACTCTCACTCTCTTACCAATAAGTAACAGCACAAATATATTTATTTCAGTCTTGATAATTCTGTGATCAGAGTTTTAATTCACGGCTATTTTATTTATAGAACGTATTGCTTTGTGACAGATTTGTGTAACATTTACGGCAGACTCTCTTATCCAGAGTGACTTACATTTTTTATTTCAGTTTATACACCTGAGCAATTGAGGGTTGGGATTCGGATTGGTTCGAATTGGGATTCGAGCCAATGACCTTCCGATCAGTAGTTGAACACCTTAACCACTGTTCTCCCACATCCCACAACAGAAAGCAGTAGATGCTGTTGGCCCAGTTGTTTAAGAGGTACCAGTTACCCCAGGAGTAGAGGAAGTTACCCCAGTCAAGGGTGTATTCAGCCCTGCACATCCTTCAGATATTGAAGTTTGGTTATCGGATGTGTTGTGGTTTGTTTTCACACTGAACATAATTTTAAACATTTGATGTCCAGATAGTTGGATAAAAGCTTATTTTGTTGCTGCATTGCAACATTGGAAGTATATCTATATTTTTTGCATTTTAACACATCATAAATGTCATACAACAAAACTCGCTTTGTCCTTTTCTGTTTTTCTTTTTTTTTCAAGGAGTGGATGGGGGGCTGGTGCATTTTATGCTCTTGGTGTGGAGAGCTTTATGTCTCTGAACACTTTTATGAACGTTTTAAGATTCGGAAGTTCCGCAGTGACCAAAAATGAAAAAACATCAGTAACAAAGGGGCTTTTTACACCTGGTCACTTCATGCGTTTTCTGTGATGGGATAGCTATCCGATGGTAAAAAGACCAGGTCTAAATGCCCTCCGAAACTTTTCGAGATGGATATAAATCCGATGGTTCAAACCACTTCAGGAGGTGATCTGGGACGCATTTCAGATGAAACTGGACAGGTGTAAATGAATGTGGTTGTTCAAGCCACATACGTCAGCGATATACTCCTCCCGGAGTACGTCACTCGCAAGTGACTCACGAGTCGTACATCGCGCCAGAAACAAACAGTAAATGCTGTTTTTTGTAGCATAACCGTCGTAACGAGTTTTTCGTCTTCTTTTTGATTGCGTTCTGAAAACCGCATACACCAAACGTGTTCCATTTCAATTATGCCAAGACGCATTTATGTGGCCTAATGTAAATGGAACGGTTTTAACAAATCAGATAGCTATCGGATCAGAGAAAACACATGAAGTGACCAGGTGTAAAAACGCCCTAAAGGAAACAATGTCTTTCATGTAGGAACATAAAATATGATGAGCTGGAGGTCGAGGAAGCAACTTTAGATTCAACTAGAAGTTTTGTTGATTCTAGTACGTGTCTTGTTCGATGTGTTTGTGCTGCTTGTAACAGTCGTGTCGCTGCTCAAGGTCAAAAAACAGGAGAAAAATATATTACATTTAAATATTTTTATTTCAAAGTTAACCTTCCTCTGATCATAATCCCCTCGGTTATTAAGACAGAAATGTCAACAAGCAGGAAAACTCAAATAATTATAATGTAAACAGAAGTCTAAAGTCACAATGAACACTTAACAATTATCTCTTAACATTTAAGGTGCAAAATGATAGAAAATGTAAGAAATGCTTAATAAAGTGTAATAAAATAGTGCAAAGTGTTAAATATAAACATAGAGAAACTGCCATACTGGCGCGCTGACTTTTCCTCTTTTATTTACAATTTCCTCGCTCGCTGCGGCTCATTTTCTGCTTATCAGTCACCGGTTACTGAAGAGGAATCCAGCACCAGCACGAGACGACGATATGGCGCAACCAAACATGATACTGTTACATGATTGGCTGTTAGCGTGTCACTCCCTACATTGCTAGGTTACCAGAGAGCGAGTGCCTTTGTTAATGCAACCATACTTGCTTCGCAACCTCTGTTTTCTTCCGACGGAGAATAAAAAATATCGAATGTTTTATCGAACACATTTTTATTGATATCGATCACGTGTCTATAGCATCATTTTATCGCCCAGCCCTATCTTTAATGTTCACGTTACTCTACGTAGTAAGGGTTTAACGATTTTCTTTTTAAAATAAAAATACATAAAATAAGAATACAGCATGTGACTGGGGATTGATATTTGCTTCACCTCAGTGAGTTGTGTGTAGTTAAGAAGCAATTACGAATGTTTGTCACTCTGTAACATCGTGCTGCGTTGACGTTTACCCCTCAAAAATATTAATAATAATAATAATAATAATAATAATAATAATAATAATATTAATAATAATTAAAGCTGCAAGCAGCATTTCCCGGGTTCAAGCGTTTAAGGCCTTTAGGGAGTTTAAGGCCTTAAAGGATTTTCACATACACAAAGTGACCCGCAAGTTACAGAGGGTGGCACCCGCTCCTAACCTAGTGTCTCTAATACAGAAAAGCTTACCAACGTGTTGCACAATATATGTCATGTGAAGTACTCACCTGTCCAGTTTTCCCCAAAATAAACAAAGTCATATCGTTGAGTCTACAATCCTCGTGCGAAGCAAAACGTCTCTGTTTTGTCTTTTATTCAGTTATCACGTTCACTGAGTGTGCGAGTGAGTATGTGAGTGTGCAAGTGTGAGTAAGTGTGCGAGTGTGAGTGTGTGTAAATGTGTGTATAAGTGTGTGTGTGTGTGTGTTCCTCGTATGTGAAAACATACTTGGCAATAAAGACCTTTCTATTTCTGATTCTGAGACTTTGCCTTACGAGTCAGCACAAAATTGGGTTTTTGGACTGTTGGTGGCGCTAGAGGGCTTTTTTTTAAAAAGGGCTGTTTTTAGTGATTTTTCCGTTATAGCGCCACCAAGTAGCCAATCGCCGCGGTGACCTCAGTTTGACCTCTTTCACAAGTGTCCCAAGTTTGGTGTTGATAGCTCATTTAGTTCTTGAGTTACATTTTAGTAAAACTGGCTCCTCACAGTCCGAACGTTTTGGGGCCCCTTAAGGATCCTGAATCAAAATTTCGATAATTATTGACATTGAGACTCCAGAGAATATTACTGCACTGGATTGGTCTCGATCAGGCGAAAAACCTAGGACTAGTTCGCAAAAGTAGGTTTCGAACAAAATGCGCTATAGCGGAAAAATTTTAATGGCGGAAATAAAATTGGAGATATACGTTTTTTAAGTCGTTAGCCAAGGATTCCAATGATATAAATTACTTGAGATTTGGACATACGGTTTAGGAGCTATGGCCACAAACGCGTTGAGGAGCGCTGAAGCGCCTCAGATTGGCCGATTTCGCTGAGTCCTTGGCCCTGAGTAACTGTGACCAGTACTACCATCTGACCAAGTTTGAGCTCTCTAGGCCTTACGGTTTGGGCTGCACGATCATTTGTAGGGCGGAATAATAATAATAATAATAATAATAATAATAATAAAAATCCTAACGAAAACAATAGGTTTCCAGCGCTTCGTGCTTGAACCCTAATAATAATAATAAAACTAACGATAACAATAGGTGTCTACGCCCCTTCGGGGCTTGACCCCTAATAATAATAATAATAATAATAATAATAATAATAATAATAAAACCGACAATAACAATAGGTGTCTGCGCCCCTTCGGGGCTTGACCCCTAATAATAACATATTACTTTACTTTTGATTCTAGAAGAGCTTTGAGTTTGATTCGATTATAATGACATATAATGACATGTGTATGTGGAAAATGTCTTATAATCATATTGTGATGAGTTTAGTTTATTACCAACTGATAATTTTCTGAGGCTTTCCTGTTTCATTTTAACGTGTTTGTGTTTGTAAAAATGAATAGTCTGTGATTTTACGTGATTTGTGTCTGCACTCCGTGTTAATAACACGTCAGACTAACCTGCGTACAGGACCGTGTGTGTGTAGTGCCATGCTGACATTGGCCAGCCTTACTGTGTGGAAAATGTTTATATTTCATAATCATCTCTCCCCCTTCAGTTTGAGCTGGAGTTCAGCTGGCGTTAGTCAGATGATGATTTATTTACCCATCGTTTCTGGCACACCGAAGTGTTGCTCGGCGCTCAGGCACATTGCTCCAAATGTTTGCTTTAGCCTTTGCTTGGCCTACAGGTCTACAGGTGGCAGGTTGCCTGCTTGCTCACGGGAATGAAGGGAACGTTAACGAGGTTTAAGTCGTCTGAGCGCGGCTTAACGCTGGACGCCGTGAGAATAAGAAATTCAGAAAAGAATCTATTTAACTGTAGTAGCATCAGTTAGAAATACAACAGTATTAAATCTAAACGGTGTGAACTTTGGTGTCACCTGAGGGTACGAGGTGTCTTTGTTCAGAAGCTAGTTTACAGTACATGTTGTGTACCTTTACTGTGTGATGGTGTGTGGTAATGTATTAAAGTATCAGCGGTCAAATCATGTACCGTAAATAATCATTTTATATTCTAAAGTCACCCGAGACGTCCCATTGGTGCTGCTCTATTTCTGAGAGAATATTTGGACGTGTACGATAACACAAGATCTGCCAGAGATGTGATTTTCAGGCATCATCATCACGACTGCTTCGAATTTTAGAATTAGAATCTTTTAGGACCTCAGAATCTTCAATGAAATTCCTATTCTGTCACACACAGTGGAAGAAGAAGAGTCTTTATTTTTATCACATCTACATTACAGCACAGATGTTACTTCTTTACACGTCCCGACTTTGGAGGTCAGGGTCAGAGTACTGGGTCAGACATGATACAGCACCGCTGGAGCAGTGATCAACAACCCAGAGCCTTAACCACTGGAGCCACCACCTTAAAGTAGATCATCCATGTCTCATCATCCATCTATTAGTATGAGAGAGAGAGAGACAGACAGACAGACAGACAGACAGACAGAGAGTTAGAGAGAGAGACAGAGAGAGTTAGAGAGCAAGAGAGAGAGAGAAACAGAGAGAGAGTTAGAGAGAGAGACAGCGAGTGTTAGAGAGAGAGAGACAGAGAGAGAGCAAAATATCGACTCAGTGTCACTTGTTAGAAGTTCTTTGTCTTGGCTGTTATGAGTTTGGTGAGACTTTGTGACACAGAGTATAAAAACAGCTACATTACACTTTACACAGCAGATCCAGTTCTCTGTCTGCATCTCAACATCCAGTCCATCGTCCACATTGTCCTCCTCCTCTTCACCTCAGGTTTATCTTCATCGCTCTTTGTGAGCCTCATCACGCTCTCACGCTGATCGGCTTTACTTACGTTCGCTGCTTCTTTTTTCTTTTTAAATGCGAGTTGATTTTGTACTCAGTATCATACGTGTGAAGTCCAGATTTTGACCCTGTCAGTAATATATAACTGAAATAAGGAAGCTGGAAATTACCAGATGGCTCGTGTGTATTTTGGCAGTCGAAAGTGCAGATCAAGACAGTCGGTCATAAAAAAAATTTCATTTCATATTTGATGAGAAATTAATTATAATAGTTAATCAAGATTTGTAGATTTTTCACTGGAGTCCTTGGCAACAAATATTACCAGCGAACATGACAATTTCAGGTCTTTTCTGTTTGTCTGCTTTACATTTTATTGTCATTGCTACCATATTTGTAGTGTTTTATCAACACTTCTTACGTTTCTGGATTGTTTCTTTGTTACTTGAATGCATTGTGTTTGGTTAAAATATAAAAATATACCTGACATCAGCCTGATGTCCCTCCCTGAATATTGTTGTGATGTACTTGTTCTACTCTGAGTTTCTTCAGTCATGACCCTCAGTGTTACTGCGTGGGATCCAGCTGCCATGTTCAGCGTCTGTATCAGTGACAACCCTGTACCCGTTTCCACCTGGATACAAACAGCTTCTGTGTTTCTCATTTTCTTTTCTTTTCTTTTTTTTCTTCCCTAAATCCCTTCTCCTCGTGTGTATCCTAATTTCCCACAGCGCTGACGTGCAGCAGTCTGTTCTTTTTGCTTTCATTCAGTAGTCGGGATCAAAGTCGGCTTTATTCACGCCGCAGCTTTGATGTCGAGAACGTTCCGGACGCCGCACACAGGGGGAAACGGTCAAAACACGGACGTACACATGTGCAGGACTCCCCGCTGTTGTGACTGGGTCTGAAACCCGAGCCTGGGAGTCTTTGTGCTGCCTCGGCCCGTGACCACAAAAGAGTCGGGGTAACCTGAGAACCCCGGGGCCTTCTGGGGCTTCAGAGAAACAATGCAGCTCAGTGTTTAGGGAGCGGGGGGGCGCTGTGGCCGTGCCGAAATGTTAGCTCACCGCACGTGTAAACTTGTTTGTTCATCTATTTCTTTGTTTGTTTATTGTGTTAGTGAAAGCTGCAAAAAGGTTTTCAGACCTGACGACCTTTTTATTTTCTCTGAGAGAAAAGTGATCACTTTATCAGCCGTCTGTATGCGGAGTGACAGTTATTCACTTCTGATTTTATCGTACTTGCAGACGTTTGTCCTCATGAGTCTGGGGTTTGAGGAATGTCAGGTCTCAAATCGGAATGTCAGGTCTCATATTAACATCATCATGATGGTGTTCCCCAACCGTCACCTGGTGTTTATGGCATTTCGACATCACGCTGTAGTGGCACCGCCTCTTCCTTCTTATCTCAACCCTGGTGGTTAAAATAAAACCCTGTCTGTCTGTGTCTGTGTGTCTGTGTCTGTATGTGTGTCTGTGTCTCTGTGTGTGTGTGTGTGTGTGTGTGTGTGACTGACAGCCATTCTCCCTCTGGATTTGTCTTGGAAGCTTTTTTACTCGTTTGTCTCACAATGTGTCCTCTAGGTTCTTATTTCACTTTTTCTCCTCTGGATATCACAATGGGACACAATTAAGCCCCTTTTGTCTCCCAGACCCTGCAGTGTTCTTCCCTAGTGAGTTGTTTTCCGTCTGCTCCAGATTGCACACTAAAATGAAGCATAGCCTAAATATCAGGATGGAGCAGAAGCTCCTCACACACGGTTTCTGTGAAGCTCAGAGAAATGTCTTTCTTGGCACTGAGGTGATGGCTTACTGTTAGCTGCCAGATCAAGGGGGAAAAAAGGTATTTCTGGGAAAGAGTAGAGTACATTATGGTGTTGGTGATGACTTTCAAGTTAGAAGTCTCTCTCTCTCTCTCTCTCTCTCTCTCTCTCTCTCTCTCTCTCTCTCTCTCTCTCTCTCTCTCTCTCTCTCTCTCTATCTCTCTCTCTCTCTCTCTCTCTCTCTCTCTCTCTCTCTCTCTCTCTCTCTCTCTCTCTCTCTCTCTCTCTCTCTCTCTCTCTCTCTCTCTCTCTGGATTGGTGATTAAGTTGAAGTTTCCTGTAATGAGACATTGCTTTCTTTTTCTTATTACCTTTAAAAGAGAGAGAGAAAAGAGGCTGCTGAGGGAACGACTGTAGCTGAAACCGAGAACAGGAACTGACTTGTGCCGTTAAATGTAACTATAATCAGATAAACATTGTGTTTTATTATGAGTTATTAACACATGACCTGCTGTTACAGGATAATTACTTCTATTATTATATCTAGTGATGAGACATTTCCTACCTGTGTGAAATGATGGGAGATGGGACTGTGATGGAGGAGCGTTTCTACTGGAATTTCATCTCTCTCTCTTTCTCTCTCTCTATCTATTTCTCTCTCTCTCTCTCTCTCTCTCTCTCTCATTTCCTCTCTCAGACACACATAAACGCACACACAAAGAGGAATGGCTGAAGGTGCTCCGGTGTCTCCTCGTCTCCTCGGGCCTGAGCGAGCGAAGCTGTGAGCCGGGCGGAATGATTTAGCAGGGTGGCACCAACCTTGCACGTCAATACAGAAGGAGGAAGAGGAAGAAGATGGGGGTTAATGCCTCCAGCTACCCTCACTCGTGTTCCCCTCGAATCGGGGGACATTCACCCACCCAGCAGACCTTCATAGGTAATCCACCTCTCACTTCTGTGTTATTGTGCATGGGGTAATTCATGATGCCACTAAATCTAATGCAATTTGACTCCTAAGGTTCACTGTTTGTTGATGCTACTGAATGTTTTGATTCGATGTGATTTATAAGGCAATGCGATACACTGAATCTGCCATGATTCGATTCATAAGCTTGATGATTCCATGTGGTTTATGATTCATTTTGATTTATAAGTCAATGATCTGATGTTTGATTTGTTACAGTTATAGAGCAGCGATTCGTTACCTTAAATGATTCATAACCCGACGATTTAGTGTCCGATGATATCCTTATACTTTACCTGTTAGTTCAGTGACACTCAGAAGCACCTCTTCTTGTTTTTTTTAAGCAGGGAAACAAATCAATATCAAACAAGCCGAAGACTTTGAACAGAAGCTTCACTGTTATTATGTGGCATTAATCACGCTTTAAAAGGTTTAATCCCATCAGGTTAATAGGTTTAGTGTGCTGAGATGATGAAGTCGAGGGTGTCTTAGAGGGCAGCGCCGTGTAAACGAGCTGCTCGGGAGTGCTGAGGTTCATACAGCCAGAATCACAGCTGGGCACGTGCACCGTGTCCGGGATACACTTAATCATGTTCACACTGAGACAGGAAAGTAACTCAGTTGCTCCTCTCCCTTGTTGCTGCGCAACACTGAACTCACTCGGGTCTCCGGGTTTTCAGTCAGTTCCTGCTCACTTAGCATCAATATCAGTGCTAGTACTGTCCTGACACTCAAGAACTAAAGATAGATACCTATTTTACTTCATGCTTGATGTCGGGATGGATTACCTACTAGCAGATACTCAGAGCTCTGATGGTTATTATATTTAAAACATGATGAAATAAACCAGAGAAAGATTGATTAATGATTTTCATATGTAACAGATAATATGTCGAAGATATCAACACATGGCTGAGCACAACAGCTGGTCATAGTGTCACAAGCTTTATTAATCGCTAAACACCAACGCGTGACTCATTCACACCTCAGGGGGTGGCAACAATGCCTTTTTCTTCATTGTAGAATGAAAATGAATGTCTTTATTAATCGTATTATCCATATTATTAATATTTATATGAATACAAAGAGCATTTATAGTGTGTGTGTGTGTTTGTGTGTGTGTGACCGCCCAGGCACATCCTATGCACCCCAGGGCTATGGAGTTGAGTCAAAGCTCTACAGCTTGGATCATTGCCCAGAGAAACCTCAGGACAAGAAAAAGAAGAGCTCAAGCCTGGCCACGCTGAAGAGGCGCTTCATTAAGCGGCGTAAGGCAAGTCGTTCAGCTGATCATGCACGTCACATGAGGGATCTGCTCTCAGGCTGGGACGTCCGCGACGTCGCCGCCCTGGTGGAAGAGTATGAGGGTACGGCCGCACTCAAGGAGCTCAGTATGCAAGCGTGTCTGGCCCGCCCCGATGCTCGCACACTGCCCCAGGACCTGGCCTCTCTTTACCAGCACAAATACTGCACGGACGTCGAACTTGTATTTCAGGACACACGCTTCGCCGCTCACCGAGCCGTCCTGGCTGCACGCTGCCCCTTCTTCAGGACACTGCTGTCCTCATCACCTGGGTACAGCACACAGCTGCTCCTGGATGTGGGCACAGCAGGGATGGATGCCTCCATGTTCTCAGCACTGCTGCGTTACCTGTACACCGGGGAGCTGGGAGCCGAAGACACCCGCCTGCACAATGTGGACGTCCTGTTGCGGCTCAGCGAGGAGTTCGGGACGCCCAGTTCGCTGGAGACGGACATGCGTGAACTACGCCAGAGAATGTGCTACTACGACTCGGTGCTCTGCTTCTCCTCCGACTCAGAGCCAGATAAACCTTTCGTAGCAGACATGAGTGGAGAGGAGGAGGAACTGAAGGCCCATAAGGCTGTGCTGGCGGCTCGCTCGCCGTTCTTCCGGAACCTGCTGCAGCGGCGCGTGCGTACAGCCGAAGAGGAGACCACGCCCGCACGCATCGTCCTAAACGAGTCCATCATCCCGCGCAAGTACGCCGGCGTGGTGGTGCACTGCATGTACACGGACGTGGTGGAGCTGGAGCGCGTGGTGCGGAGCAGCCCCTCGGCCGGCAGTCTAGGTGAAGCTCAGGCTTTAGCCGCGGGGAAGGGAAGCATGAGCAGAGCTGAGGAAGCCATGGAGCTGTACCACATTGCACTGTTCCTGGAGTTCAGCATGCTCGCACAGGGTGAGTGTGTACAGTGACTAATTCAGCAAATAACACCGTGATACAGGGGGACACGATGTTAGAGAAAAAAACACATTAGGATTTACTCTAATTAATAATTTAAAAGGCTTCACACTCATTACAGATCCTCATTATATAGAGAATAACACCATTGCTGTGAAACCGTTGTAGTGCTTGGTGTGTGTGATGTAACATTCGTTTGATCCTATCGGTGTTCAACTAAAATATAATGTATATACTGAAAATAACAGACCCTGAGATCAGTAAGATGGTTCAGTAGACCATCATTAGACAACTAAAAATAGAACATGAGGTTGAAAGATAGTGTTTTTTATTTCATTTTGTATTTATTAATTTGGCTTTTAATTCGGTTTCTGGATTTTTCCTTTCCTTTCCTCTTCCTCCTCTCTCTCATCCTTCGCTCCCTTGCTCTACTTTTGTTTCTCTGTGGCTCAATTAATCCACAAACTCCTGCAGAAGGTAGTGTTAAAACAAAGGGTTGAAGTGTGTGTGTGTGTTTTACAGTGATTAATGCTCATCAGGTATTCCTGTATTTCTTCTATCTGCTCTAGAACACTAGAAGCGCTCGCTCTTCTCCTCCTCCTTTTCTTCTCCTCCTTACCGTTTCTTAATCATGCGGTTGAACAGATTTAAGCATTTCTATTCCTGGAGACGAGAGTAGACTTTAAACAGCCTCCTGCCGACAGACTAACCGTTATAAAGTCTTGGGTTAATGAGCGTGTTTTGTTTCATCCTAAATTGACATGTGAGATTTTCACCGAAACAAACCCAAAGACCTCGTTCTGAAACATTACGGAGCATTGATCGGGTCCGAAAACCAATCCGCTCCTCGGTCCCTGCTTCGTTATTCCTGTTTTTTTTTTTATGTTCCAGTTTTATCGATTGTTCCATGATAACGGAATTGATTCAGTGTCCCACATCAGTGATTTCACAAAATGGATTATTGACAGAGGAATAATTTTTCAGCGGTTGCTGGAGCTCGTATTTCCAGTCTGCGCACCTCTGTGTAGTCACTCTAACACCTTATTCATGCTTAAACTACACACTATTACACACATTTATTTTATCAGGTAAATATTCACAACACGACCCAGTTATGACCCAGTGTGATTTTACATGAAATGAAAAAACAAACAAACAAAAAAAAACCACTAGCTTGTCATGTTCCTGAGAAACATTAAACAGCATGGACTCCTTTGTCCTGAGGATTAATTACCTCTGACTGCTACATAGGCTCTGACTGCTACAAAGCCCAGACACTGAAAGGTCAAATAAACACCTTCTTGTTGTTTGTATGTTTTAATGTAAATGTTTGAGTTGCACTACTGTCAGAAAACAAATCGACCAATCAGATTACAGAAGTTAGCATCACAGGTTTGTGTGTGTGTGTATGTGTGTATGTGTGTATGTGTGTATGTGTGTGTGTGTGTGTGTGTGTGTATATGTGTATATGTGTGTGCGTGTGCGTGTGTGTGTGTGTGTGTGTGTGATATATTGTCTTCTGGTAAAGTAGGTTCCTGACTTTTGTATACTATCTGCTTAACTCACTTTGTTCTAGAGTAGTGTGATTTGAATTGTTATATTCTATACCATTGTTGATTTTTATAGTGTTGGTCCTTGTTGTTCTCTCAGCTGATTAATCAGGAGTAGTTTCAGTCTACCTTAAGGTGTGAATTGGGGGCAGGGCTTACCTATTTAAATTGAAGGTGAACCAGCCTACTCTTCAGTGTGCTTTAACTCTCTTCATTTGAATATATTGTCTTCTGGTAAAGTAGGTTCCTGACTTTTGTATACTATCTGCTTAACTCACTTTGTTCTAGAGTAGTGTGATTTGAATTGTTATATTCTATACCATTGTTGATTTTTATAGTGTTGGTCCTTGTTGTTCTCTCAGCTGATTAATCAGGAGTAGTTTCAGTCTACCTTAAGGTGTGAATTGGGGGCAGGGCTTACCTATTTAAATTGAAGGTTCTCCGCTACAGATGCTAGCGTCTGTAGCGGTTTGTAAGTATCTCTCTCTCTCTCTCTCTCTCTCTCTCTCTCTCATTGTAAACTTTGTGTCTAATACTGTTTTGCTATATTCTACCATACCTTAATTCTCACTCTTGACTGCAAATATGTGCCTTAAACCCATCTCTGTACTCAATTCCTACACTCGCAGACACTCTCGTCCACAGAGCAGAGGTCACAATCCCAGTAACCTCATCTACCCTCCTCTGTTGTGTAAGTCTCAAACAGTGGTGGTAGGTGGGCTCTGGAATTGCCAGTCTGCTGTGAAAAAAGCTGATTTTATCTCTGCTTTAACTTCCCATTACTCCTTTGATTTTCTTGCACTAACAGAGACCTGGATATCCCCACAGAACACTGCTACACCAGCTGCTTTATCCTCTGCCTATGCTTTCTCTCACTCACCACGAGAAACAGGCAGGGGTGGTGGTACAGGTTTATTGCTGTCAAAGAAATGGTGCTTTACACCTCTCCTCTTGTCTCATTTAACCATCTCCTCTTTTGAATTCCATGCCATTTCAGTTACCTCTCCAATTAACCTTGTTATCATTGTTGTTTACCGCCCTCCTGGTCCCCTAGGTGACTTCTTGGAAGAAATGGACACACTGCTTAGTGCTTTCCCTTCTGATAGCTCCCCCCTGACAGTGCTTGGGGACTTCAACCTCCCCTCTGACAAGCTACATTCTTCTTCCCTCCTGTCTCTTCTTGACTCATTCACACTCACACTCAACAGCTACATCCCCACACACAAAGGAGGCAATGTGCTGGACCTGGTTTTCACCCGTCCTTCTCCAGCTACAGACGTGACTGCTACCCCACTACACGTCTCTGATCATCACCTGGTATCCTTTACCATCACTCTCCCTACCCTACCTAAAACTACCTCTCACCCCCTCGCTCTAACCCGCCGCAACCTTTACTCTGTCTCCCCTTCTTCTGTAGCTTCTGGCACTCTTTCTTCCCTTCCTGATCCTGAGTCTTTTTCCTCACTGCCCTTGGACTCGGCCACAGATACTTTCCTCTCATCTCTTTCCTCAACTATGGACTTCCTCTGCCCTATGTCCACTAAACCCAAGAAAACTTCTTGTTCTGCTCCTTGGCTTTCAGATGTGCTGCGCAACAATCGAAGAGAGCTAAGATCATCAGAGAGAAAGTGGAAGAAATCACAACTTGATGCAGATCTTGATTCTTACCGAACACTCATGGCCAAGTTCTCCTCAGATGTGACTTCTGCCAAGACTTCCTTCTACAAGGAAAAGCTTGAAGCTTCCTCACATGACCCTCGGAAATTCCACAACATCATCTCTTCTCTGCTCAACCCCCCGGCTCCACCTTCTTCATCCTCCCTGACTGCAGAAGACTTTGCTTCTTTCTACCAGGAGAAGATTGAGGAAATCTGCCGGACCTTCACTTCAGCCCCGACTGCACTTACATCTCAGAGTATGGACTCCCCTACACCTTTGTTGTCACATTTCTCAACTGTAACAGCAGAAGAGATTCTAAAACTCATCCAGTCTTGCAATCCTACCACCTGCCCATTGGATCCACTCCCTTCCACTTTGCTGCAGACCATCTCGCAAGACCTTCTGCCCTTCATTACAACTATCACCAATAGATCCATAGCATCTGGTCAGGTACCAACTACCTTCAAGAGAGCAAGGGTTATTCCCATCCTGAAGAAACCTGCTCTGGATCCATCAGACATCAGTAACTACAGACCGGTATCACTTCTCTCGTTTCTTTCAAAAATTCTTGAACGCATTGTCTTTAATCAACTGTCTGTCTATCTCTCACAGAACAACCTCCAAGACCCCAACCAGTCTGGCTTTAAAGCAGCTCATTCCACAGAGACAGCCCTTTTAGATGTCTCTGAGAAACTACATGCTGCTAGATCAGCCAATCTCTCATCTGTCCTTATCCTCCTTGACCTTTCAGCAGCGTTTGATACGGTCAACCATAAGACTCTCTTAGCCACCCTCAGGAGTCTTGGGATATGCGGATCAGCTTGGGAATGGTTCGCTTCCTACCTGGAAGGACGCTCATATCAGGTAACATGGAGGGGAGTGACATCTGCTCCACGCAGACTCTCCACTGGCGTCCCACAAGGCTCAGTACTTGGTCCTCTTCTTTTCTCCCTGTATACTCACTCTCTTGGTGAAGTTATTTCCTCACATGGGTTCTCTTACCACTGCTATGCTGATGATACACAACTTATCTTCTCTTTCCCACCCGCAGATGCCACAGCTTCTGACCGGATCTCTGCATGTCTGGCAGAAATTTCATCATGGATGACTGCTCATCAGTTAAAGCTTAATCCTAGCAAAACTGAGCTGCTCTTCATCCCAGGTGATTCATCCCCAGGTCATGATCTTGCTATATCCTTGCACAACGATCTGATCTCCCCTTCAGCCACAGCTCGCAACCTTGGGGTAACCATGGACAATCAACTGTCCTTTTCCTCTCATGTTGCTAATGTGACTCGCTCATGTCGGTTTCTTCTCTACAACATTAGAAGGATTCGACCATTTCTGTCCACACAGGCTGCTCAGGTACTTGTTCAGTCTCTTGTCATTTCTAGACTGGATTACTGCAATGCACTGCTGGCAGGTCTACCTATGAACGCAATCCGTCCTCTGCAAATGATCCAAAATGCAGCTGCCCGGCTTGTTTTCAACCTGCCAAAGTTCTCTCATACCACCCCGCTGCTGCGATCCCTCCACTGGCTTCCGGTAGCTGCACGCATCAGATTCAAAACACTGATGCTGGCCTACAAAGCCAAAAATGGACCAGCTCCCTCTTACCTCAAAGCCCTCATCACTCCTCGCACTGCACCCCGCACCCTCCGACCTACCAGCACTGCTAGACTGGTTCCACCATCTCTCAGGGTAAGAGGCAAGTATACTACAAGACTCTTCTCTGTACTGGCACCAAGGTGGTGGAACGAACTTCCCCTAGAGGTCCGGACAGCTGAGTCACTGGCTATTTTCAAGCGGCGGTTGAAGACCTACTTATTCAGGAAACACTTCAACTAGCACTTCTTTCATTATCTTTTGCATTTTAAAAAAAAAAAAAAAAAAAAAAAAAACACACCTTTGACACTTTCATTGTAACTTTGAACAAATGTTTTAAACTCATGGTATCTTAAGTATGTAACTTAGTGATCCAGCATTAATGTATTCAATGTTAGAGATTTAAGCACTTATGTACGTCGCTCTGGATAAGGGCGTCTGCCAAATGCTGTAAATGTAAATGTAAATGTAAATGTGTGTGTATGTATAAGTGTGTGTTCATTCTGTGGGTGGGGGTTTTGGGGTGGGGTGGGTGGGGATCATGAGATGGTATAAAACTACTCTCCTTGATTTCAGCAACTGACCAGAATGCAACTCAGGTCATTTCTTATTAACGTCACTGACCCCAATACGGACGGCAACATATTTTATTCCTCCAGAGAGAGAGAGAGATAAAAAGAGAGACGAACAATAGATTGGTTTCTGAAGCTGAGTCAGAAGCCCAGCAGGTCGACACACTTGTTCTTTCTGCTCTATACGGTCTACCTGTTCTACCGCATGCTACAGTGCTCACACAAGGTCAAACAGAAGGGTCTTATTCTTATTATTTCCCAGTGAATGCTGAAACTGCCCGCCTTTGGAATGTGGATAAAGCTGTTTCACCCTGGGGTAATTCTGGGCTGGACTGGGGTAGCTTTAGGGTTAATCATTATTCTGTATATTATTGATCATTATCTTTGTGTAGCTCTAAATGAAATCGGTCACAATGTCCTGATCTGATACTAAAACTTACAGCAGAACTTAAGGTTTGGTAATAAATTATTTATAATCGTGAAATACACATTTTTACAATATGTCTCATTATTAATATATTAATAATTAACCAACATTATTGAGGGTTATATTAAACCTCGTTAGTAAACATTTAATAGAGCAGTGTGGAAAGATTCAGGGCTTTATTTTAGATCTGAAAACATCTAATCTAATCTGCAAGCTGCATAAACACAAGCTGTGTTTTATTAGATTTGACGACGATGAGCACTTTTATTTGAACATTTAGTGATGTATGTAGTGTGAATTAGAACTGTATGTGTGTGCGCGCTGGTGTTGTGGTCTGATTTTTATGTTCCTGTCTCTGTATGTTGTTGTTCCTCTGAGCAGCAGAGTAGTTATTTCTGGTCATGGTGTGCACACACACACAAACACACACACGCGCACACACACCGATCAAGCACAGCGCCACCTACTGTGTGTCATTAACATTCACACTGTGTTATTTTATGTGCTAGTTTTTGTCCCTGTTGGTGACCCGTTACTGAAGCTCCTTCTCCAGGTTTGTGTGTGAGTGTGTGTGTGTGAAACAGGAAGGACAGATAGATAAGAAAAGAAAGGAAATGAGGGATTGGGAGAGTCCACTAAGTGGCACTGACATGCTGATGGTATCGTCGTCTTTTTAGAAGTCAGCTAGTAGAGATTATCATCTTCTGCTCTGGACCTACAGATGCCCTTGGGTTTAATGATTAGTGCTTACATCTGCTCCCCTGTTCTGTAGAGCTGGTGTGTGTGTGTGTGTGTGTTCCTCAGGTGCCCCAGCGCTGTGTCAGTGAAGTGACATTTTCATTAGTCTCCAGCTGTCAGTGCCGCAGCGCTCTGTTCAAACTCAAGGGAAAACCTTCAGCTCACTGCTCAGGCTTTATTTTATTTCAGCTTTTTATTATTTTCTGTTCTTAAAGAGACACATTAGTATCTACACACACACACACACACACACACACACACACACACACACACACACACACACGTGTATATGTAATAAAGTTAAATATAACAGTGAGAGAAAATGAAAATAACAGTCTGAAATTACGACAGAATTTATATATAAGAAAATAATATGAAAATATATATATATATTTATAAATATAATAGAAATGCAGAAAATTATCTAGCAATTAAAAAAAGTTTTTAAAGATTGTGATTATGGAAACCTTATAAATAACTGCGATAAATAACAAATAATGTGTAAAGCAATAATAAAACTAACACCGCAGCAATGACGAAACAATATTATAATAAAATGTTAAATTGTGTTTAAAATAAAAAGATCCACCGTATGACAGCAGTATTCCATTCAGTTCAATTCAGTTTAGTGATTTTAACAGTGGACGTTGTCTCAAAGCAGCTAAACAGGAGTATAGAAACATCGAAAAAACAATTACTACAGTATTTATCTCTAACATTTATCCCTAATGATCAATCCTGAGGTGATGATGATGAGGAAAATCTCCCTGAGATGATATGAGGAAGAAACCTTGAGAGGAACCAGACTGAGAAGTGAACCTCATCCTCATTTAGTGACTCTGGACAGTAAATAATGTCAATGTAAATAATGTAAATAATGTTAATGTAAATAATGTTAATGTAAATAATGTCATTTAGTGTCAATAGTTTTAAATAGTGACAGTGGAATTGTGTAACCAAGAGCTCCTGAGGAACTAACAGCTGAGAGTCATTACTGAGTTCATTAGAGACTGAACACTAATTTATTCCTGCTGAAGTCTTCACATGTTCACTGATGACCTGAAGACAAAGCTGACCGACACAACAGTAGTTCAGAGATGGTGCGATAGTCTCTAAGTGGTTCTATCCACAGCAGTCCCATGGGTATGATTATACAGGTGGGTTAATGTGTGCGTGTGCGTGTGCGTGTGCGTGTGCGTGTGCGTGTGTGTGTGTGTGTGTGTGTGCAGGCTGTGAGGACATCGTGGTGGAGAGCATCTCTCTGGACTCTGTGGTTCCCGTCCTGAAGTGGAGCTCACAGCCGTATGGCTCCAAGTGGGTCCATCGTCAGGCCTTGCACTTCCTGTGTGAGGAGTTCAGTCACGTGATGATATCAGACGTCCTGTACGAACTGAACAAGGAGTATCTGCTTGGGGTCATCCAGTCTGATTACCTGCAGGTGAGGAGCACATGATGCTTTCATCACCACTGTCTGACCAATCAGAATCCAGAACTCAGTACAGTAACTTTTATACTTTAAGGTGCGTTTCACATAAATGTTTATTGACGTTTTTCAGCACCTGATCTCACACAGAACATAGAACACTTTAGCAGGTTTTCTCAGGAGTGTTAAAGGCTTCAATCAAATTCCCGGCTTGTGTTGTGGGTTTTTTTTTTTTTTTTTTATGTATGATAAAACTTTCATCTCAATTTCATTTCAGTGGGGTCTCTGTAACCTCTCTCTCCTTCTCCTGGCCAGCCAAAGCATCAGTATTGATTTTTCTTGCTTGCTAAATTGGATTTTATTATATACTGGCATTATTATCTGGGGAGGAGGGGGAGGAGGAAGGGGGTGTTCTTAATTCTCAGGCTGATTCTGTTTTATTTCTTGCTATTATTATAAAATTGATTTTCGAGCGTGATTCAGCACCGTAGACTCTCGACTTCGCTGCTTTGACCATGACCTGCACCGGCAGCCGTGCATCAGCATCCAGAGACAGAATGACATGAATCAGAGCCGACTGACGGTTGACTAGTTAACTGACACTCTGGAAGCTCCACCCCTTCCACCGTCTTACATCTTAGTAATCCCCCAATTAAATGTTTTGTGTTCGTTCATGTGAAATAAAATCTGTACAAGCGAGTTCAGTGTTACTAATGTTAGATAGGAGAGTTTGTAGTAAATAAATCTATCTATCTATCTATCTATCTATCTGTCTATCTATCTATTTGTCTATGTATCTGTCATCGATGTAGATTTTTTTTGATCTAAAGGGAAACAAACTCAACACCTTATCACTTTGTTCATAATTTGAATGATCTAGAATTGTAATAAATTAAGTTCACATTTCCAGTGTCTACATTATAACAAACACTGTTGGTTGGTGTGTGTGTTTGTGTGGGTTTGTGTGTGTATGGGGTTTGTGTGTGTATGGGGTTTGTGTGTGTATGGTGTTTGTGTATGCGGTGTGTGTATGTATATGTGTGTGGTGTTTGTATGTGTGTGGTGTTTCTGTGTGTGTGTGTTTTCCCTCCATATTCTCCAGCAGTAAGATGGAGGGAAACGTAAATATAAGTGAACAGTGGGACAGATCTGTAGTTGCCATGGCAGCACACACCTTGAGATGGCTTCTTTCATAGTGTGTAGGAGGTTTTATTTTGTGTTCATTCTGTGAGTGAAAAAAAAAGGGTTACATGTGGTACAGTGTAGGGCTGGGCGATATGGCCGAAATCTGTATCACGATATCAGTGATTCATATCGGTCGATATTGATAATTATTGAACTTTTTTATGGCCCATTTAAAATAAGGACCATGAGAAAAATATATTACATTTAAATATTTTTATTTTAAACTTAACCTTCCTCTGATCATAATCCCCTCAGTTATTAAGACAGAAATGTCAACAAGCAGGAAAACTCAAATAATTATAATGTAAACATAAGTCTAAAGTCACAATGAACACTTAACAATTATCTCTTAACATTTAAGGTGCAAAATGAAAGAAAATGTAAGAAATGCTTAATAAAGTGTAATAAAATAGTGCAAAGTGTTAAATATAAACATAGAGAAACCTGAGAATTTAGTGCAAGTTTAGTGCTAGGAAGTTCACTAGCTGTTCACCTTCTGGTGAATAAAGTGTTTTACAATATGTGCAGTGTTTTGTAAACATAAATAAAACTGAGGTAGACTGAGATACATCTGTAATATAAAAAACAAACCCTATACAGTACAGTAACATTGTTTGAAATATAAAAACTGCAGAAATATGAAAAAGTAAGTCAGGTTATTCTTACTCTAATCATACTTGAAGTTGAACTATTCATATTCGTAGACTTATAATTAGGGCTGTAGCTATTGAATATTTTAGTAATCGAGTATTCTACCAAAAATTTCATCGATTAATCGAGTAATCTGATAAAATGTATTTTTGCTTAATTAAAGAGCAATATTAAATATACAAGAGAAAATAAGACGGGTCTCTTAAAATTCTAGAAAGAAAAGTCTCTCTTTTTTAGAAAAATGAACTTTTATTTTTTTAAATGCATAGTATGCAATGCATTCAACATTATTTTCTATCAAAAATAAACATTTAGATATTACCCATTGTTTCTCTGTCTGTACTTGTACTGTGAACAATGACAAAGTTGACTGAGAAGAATTAAGTACATTTAAGTGCCAAACATTCTGGGTTTTAAATGAACCCTTTTCTGAGATGCAAAAACAAAAAATTAATTATAAAACATATCAAAACTAAGGCATACATTAAAATAAATAGTAATATTAATACAAAAATACTGCCTTTAAGTCATGCAACTTAACTTTCAGAACTAAAAGATTCTAAATCTACAGCTCAGGCATAACATAAGCCTTCACTGTCTAATTTGGAAAGCTTTGTGGTATTTAAGAGGCAAAAAACTTGGACAGGAACTTGGACCTAGAGGCCATGCATGGTTTCACACCAAGTGCTTTAAGCATATATATATATATATATATATATATATATATATATATATATATATATATATATATATATATATATGTATGTATGTATGTATGTATGTATGTATATGTATATGTATAAGTATAAATCAGAATATAAAAGTCTCTCTCTCAACGTGTGTGCTTTAAAAGTCTTATATGTATATATGTATATGTATATATGTATATGTGTGTGTATATGTATATATATATATATATATATATATATATATATATATATATATATATATATATATATATATATATATAATGTATAAATCAGAATATAAAAGTCTCTCTCTCAACGTGTGTGCTTTAAAAGTCTTTAAAGGAGCATGTGACTGCAACGAGAAAAGGTATCAACATGCTCAGAACTGAGGCTTGCTCTGCGCTTTGAAGAAATGTTTCCTGCTGCTGAAATCAGACGCTCTGATAGTGTCCCAAACCTTAGACATTTTCTGTTGTTTTCTCCTGTTTGTTTCTTCTCTTTGCTCATTGACATTGTTATTGCGCCCTTACATTTTACAGCCATCAGTAGCAAGCGCCCTCAAATCAAACGTAAGCGCGTTGTCTCACACACACACACACACACACACACACACGAGCATGTCAAAAACACAGACACACAAAAGAATTGCACAAGAACGTGACATGAGCTTTAAATTGAATTAAAAGGCTTTGAGGCAGAGGAATTTGCCTCGAACAATTTTTGGAATCGAGTTACTCAAGGAATCGTTTCAGCCCTAGTTATAATATCCAAAAAACTGCCATACTGGCACGCTGAATTTTCCTCTTTTATTTACAATTTCCTCGTTCGCTGTGGCTTATCAGTCGCCGGTTACTGAAGAGGAATCCAGCAGCAGCACGAGACAACGATATGGTGCAACCAAACTTGATACTGTTACATGATTGGCTGTTAGAGTGTCACTCCCCAAGTTACCATAGAGTGAGCGCCTTTGTTAATGCAACCAAACTTGCTTCGCAACCTGTTTTCTTCCGACGGAGAATAAAGTATATCGAACGTCTTATCAAGCACATTTTTTATTGCTATCAATCAAGTGTCTATCGCGATACATATTGTTATCGTTTTATCGCCCAGCCCTAGTACAGTGTGAAGGTGTCTTTCTTTTCCTCCTACAGGCCAGTGAGCAGGACGTCTTAAAATACGTGGTGAAGTGGGGAGAACACCAGCTCATACGGAGGATGGCTGATCGAGGTGACTGGAACACACACACAGACACACACCACACACATACACACACCACACACACACCCCTACACACACCACACACATACAAACAAACACACCACACACACATACACACACAGAGAGATATATACACACGTACACACACACACACATTTAGTCCCAGGGTTCTTCTCGTGTGTCTCTAAGGGACAGTTCCCTCATCACACTATAAATGCACATCTGGATTTCTGTCAAGCTGCGTTGTGTCAGTAAGACTGAGAAATAACACACAGATTTGGAGGGTTTTATAGTTAAGCTTTTATAGTGTGGAAGCACTGCGAATCAGTTTAGTTCCTGTTTATTCATTATCGCACTATCTGACTTCTTAAATGTTGTATAAGCGTCTCCTCGGAAGAAGAAAACGTCTCCGTATCAACAATTTTTTGAATCTGTGACGTGGTGTGTGTGAATCAGCTGTTACTACATAAACAATTCAATATGTAAATGAGATCATTGAAAGGAATCTGTTGCTCATGTTATAGATGTCTTTAAATACACACACACACACACACATACACACGCAAACATACATGCACACTTACATACACACAAACACACACACATGCACACATACATACATACGCACACATACATACACACACACATGCACACATACATACACACACACTTACATACATACACACATACACACACACACACACCTCATCACCAGTCAGATTTGAGGATACAACTGCACTGTGGTGTAAAGCATTCTATCTGCTGTGAAAACAGGACAGGGCTGAAGTTCAGTCTCATAGAGTTCTGTTTTTTTATAAGTAGATAGCACAGCAGACATAAATACACACATGGGTAGAATGAAAAATGAGATGAACGCTTAAGCTCCACGACGCATTCTTTAGTGTGTGTGTGTGTGTGTGTTATAGAGCCCAACCTGCTCAGCGGCACGGCCCACAGTGTGAATAAGCGCGGAGTGAAGAGGCGGGATCTGGACGTGGAGGAACTGAAGGAGATTCTGTCCCCTCTGCTGCCTTGTGTGCGCACTGAACACATTCTGCCCACCAACAGCGAGGTCCTCTCCGACACGGTGAGTGGGACGGTGTGACTGATCACGTCTGCTGCGTGTTCATCATCAGACACGTGTGTAAATCTTTCTTTGTTTCACGTGATCGCTGTCTGTGTTCCTGATAGCTGAAGCGAGGTCTGATCAGCACGCCTCCATCAGACATGATCCCCACAGTGGAGGGAGGAAAAGCTAACGCCTGGCTGAGGCAGAAGAGCGCCGGCATCTACGTACGCCCTCGTCTCTTCACTCCGTATGTGGATGAGGCCAAGGTACACTTGACACCTCAAATCACACATGACATGTCTGAGCCAGAGGAATCTCACATGGGAGTTAAAATCGTGTGTGTATGTGTGTGTGTGTTAGGCTGTCCTGGACGAGATGATGGTGGAGCAGACGGATCTCGTGAGGTTGCGCATGGTCCGCATGTCCAACGTCCCTGACACTCTTTACATGGTCAATAACGCCGTACCCCAGTGCTGTCACATGATCAACCACCAACAAATGGCTGGCAGCCAAACAGCCCCGCCCTCAGTGGTGGCCAATGAGATACCAGGTGGGTGGAGCTTATGTGTAAAAATGCTTTATTTGGATCGGTCCAGATTCAGACATGAAGCGAGTACAAAGCTTTCAAACAGCAGAATCTTTTCTATTTATTTCTTTATTTTATCCTTCAACCAACCAGTTTAAAAGGGTTTTGAATTATTCTCTCTCTCTCTCTCTCTCTCTCTCTCTCTCTCTTTGTCTCTCTGTCTCTGTCTATCTCTCTCTCTGTCTCTATCTCTCTCTCTTTCTCTCTCACCCTCCCTCCCTTTCTCTCTCTCTCCCTCTCGCTCTCTGTTTCTCTCTTTCTCTCTCTCCCTCCCTCCCTTTCTCTCTCTCCTTCTCCCTCTCTCCCTCTCTTTCTCTCTGTATGTATTTTGGAAATTCCAGCTCAACCCGTCATTTCCGATGGACCTTTACACGAGTAAACATCACACTGCTTAAATGTTTAAAGAAAACAAGACTATTCAATCAGAAAAGAAAAAAAATATATAATCTGCTCAGAGTCCAATTTTAAACATAAACAAGCCCCAAATTTAGGCATGAAAGGAGACTGCAGTGTGACTGGCAGGAGCTGTGACCAATCAGGAAACAGAGCAATAGTCAGAGTTTAATAGAATGTAACCTACAGTATCTGACAGTGGTGAGTACACAACCATGTACATTTGCTCTCCCCTCAAAATAACAACATACAGCCACAAAAGTGAGTATACCCCTAAGTGTAAATGTCCAAATTGCAGGTCCAATGTAATTCACAGGTTGCCACTGGAGTCCTCTTCCACTCCTCCATGTTGACTTCACAGAGCTTGGTGTTTGGGGTCCTGTAACAGTTTATAACTGTTTATAACTGTTATACAAGCTTTACACTCACTAATTTACATTGGAGCGCAGTGTCATTTCTTCAGTGCTACATGAAAAGATAAAATATTTATAGGATGTGAGGTGAACTCACTTCTGTCAGATACTGTAATCCCACACATCCATCCTAAGGTGGTATTTGTGTTATTTTTATTATTTTATGAAGACCTAGAAGATGGAGAGGACATTCTTGTGTGTTTGTTTTGGATATTGTTCCTGATGGGAGTTTTTAGTGTGATCAGTTTTTTCCACCCAGTAGTGTGTGTGTTTTTTATAGCAGTGTCGTGGGTTGGACATGTGGGAGGAAGAACAGCCCTGGTTCCTTGGTGAGCTTGGTCGTGATCGTGGGCTTTAGATTCCTCATCACACACTGACCTCACAGACTTCTCACATCTCACACGAGCTTCAGCAGAGCTTCACGGTCACAACACTTTTATTCTATGGAATAACGCAGTTTTAAGCCTTTTCAGGTCTCTTCTGTCTGCTTTTAATGACACAGTGTTCATTACATCTCATTCTCATTTCTACTGTATTTAGTTTGCTCATTTATTTTAAGTTATAGGTGCTGTATAATTACAGCTGATAGAAAAAGAGAGAGCCAGAGTTGGAAGGAGAGAAAGAGAAACAGATAAGAGTGAGAAATAGAGACGATCAAAGAGAGGGCCAGAGCTTGACAGGGAGACGGACGGAGAGAGAAGAGAGCTTGAGAGTTTGGAAAGCAAACAAACAGATAAATAAACGTGACAGTCAGAGAAAGTGAAACGTATCGTAAAACAGACAGAAAGGGCAGGAGGGAGACGGAGACAGAGGGGGACACAGATTAATATGGACCTGGTCAGAGGGAGAGAGAAACTAACAGAGACCAGGAGTAAAAGTTTCTCTCTCTCTCTCTCTCTCTGTGTGTCTGTCTCCCTCCTGCCCTTTCTGTCTGTTTCACTCAGTTCATTTCAGCCTGATTTACTGACCACATACATGAGGAGTTAGAGCAGTGAGAAGAGCTGTTATTAATAAGTATATTACAACACTGAGTGTCTGTGTGGAGTCATGGGGTAAGATCAGAGTAAATAAACCTAAAGAAAATATACAGCAACATGAAGGGGAAAAAAGAAACAAGATAAACAGGGCTGTCTCTCTCTCTCTCTCTCTCTCTCTCTCTCTCTCTCTCTCTCTCTCTCTCTCTCGCTGTCTCTCTCGCTGTCTTTCTCTCTGTGTGTCTCTCTCACTCTCCCTCTCTCTCTCTCTGTAACTCTCTCTCTCTCTCTCACTCACTCGCTCTCTCTCTCACTCTCTCACTGTCTCTCTCTCCCTCTCTCTTTCTCTTGGTGATCTTTATTCCCACGCATCATTATAGATAGCAAACTTATAGCAGAAGTTGTATGCTGATTGTCTGTGTCTGTGTCTGTGTCTGTGTCTGTGTGTGTGTGTGTGTGTGTGTGTGTGTGTGTGTGTGTGTGTGTGTGTGTGTGTCAGTTCCCAGGCTAGCAGTGGTGAAGGAGATGATCCGGCGTCTGCATGAGCTGCGTCACACAGAGCAGGTACAGCGAGCGTTCGCCCTGAACTGTGGTGAAGGAGCGACAGTCAGTTACGAGCTGCAGATCCGAGTGCTCAGAGAGTTCGGTCTGCCTGATGGAGCTGCAGAACTGCTTCAGGTAATAGTGTTAATTTCGTCACCTATTTTTAATTTAGTCTTAGTCTTAGTCTTGTGACAAATGTCCTTGTTAGTTTTAGTCATATTTAGTCATTCACATATCTTTTTTGTTAGTCTTAGTTTTAGTCGACTAAAAGTCTCGTCATTTTAGTCTAGTTTTAGTCAAAAGAAAACTCAAGGTATCTTAGTCAAGTTTTAGTCGACTAAAAATCTTTAATTTTAGTCTAGTTTTAGTCAAAAAATTGTAGCTTGACCACATCTGGAATCTATTGTAAGAATAAATACAACGAGGCCTCATTAAATGCAATAATATCAGGAACACAAGTGTTATAGTGGAAATAAATAACTTAATGAAAAGCCTAAGATCAAAACTGTAGGGGTGTGTGGGTGTGGGTGTGTGTGTGGGAGTGGGTGTGGGTGTGTGTGTGTGTGTATATATATATATATATTACCGACTTAATGCAAGTTATACATGGTATTGCACACACCATTATTGATGATATTTGGAGCAATATTACATGTAATTGTTAAACTTAATTCCCTTACATATACATTTGCTTTTAAGCCTAATTATTCATTTTGATTATGATGTGATTGTGACAGGGGCGTGGGAAGAGGTTTCAGGTTGGGGGTGCTGAGTTTTTTCTGTCACCACTTTTGAATAAGAAACAATATCAAGGCTATAAAACTTGTCAAAACTCCGTGAATCACAAAAGTATCAGTGAGAAGTTGAGAACACTCGTTTAAACAGAGCGTTGCCATGGACACACAGGATTCTAACCGTAGAGACGGAGTGCACTATTTTCTTTAGCGGAAACAATACAATTGTTTTTAAATCAATAAACTCCTTTTTAAATCATCATTTTGAGTCAAATTATCGATTTATTTGGTAGGTAGCAATATAATAAGCGGGATCCGCTTCGCGGACATGTAACTTGAGCAACAGCGCGAAGCCGCAAACTCGTTCTGAATATTTTAAAGGCGTAACAGCTGATGAAAAAGCAGAGACAATTGTAGACAAAAATGAAGAGAGATTTTATCTTAGTTTTTATTTTATACAAAACATTTTCGTCTCGTCTTTTTTCGTCAACAATAATACATGTTAATTTAGTCTTAGTCAGCGTTTTTGGACAGTGGTGCAGTCTTGTCATCGTCTCGTCTTAGTCATGAAAAAAAAGGTTGTTGACGAACATATTTCGTCTCGTCTCGTCTGACGAAATTAACACTATCAGGTAACACACCTCATACCTGTAGCACATTGTGACACACAAAATGTGAGTATTATTTCCTGGATCGTCTGTTATGCCCCCCATCCCACCCTCACCCCCACTGCTTCATGTTTTATTTGTCCCTCTCTGTCAGAACCCACACAAGTTCTTCCCTGACGAGCGTTTTGGAGATGAGAGCCCGGTGCTGGCCCTGCGACCATCCGCTCGCTGTCGTGTTAACAGCACGCCGGCTGTGGAGAGCATGTTCACAGACTTACAGTCCGTGATGGGACTCCATCCACCGCTGCCTCCACCACCACCACCGTACCACCCCCCCACCACACAGCAGATCCGGAGCGGCTGGAGGCCCCGTGTCCCCACCCAGCAGCCGTCACGCTCCTTCTCCTACCCGTGTAATCACTCGCTGCTACACACACAGGCCCCCTCCAAAATGGGAAGCCCCATTTACCCATCCACGGGCGTCAAGGCTGCGCCCCCGGACTGTACCAACCCACAGGGCAGGATCCATATCCCAAACAAGAAAGGGGTGAGTATGGAGTAAGGAGACTTTATGAGCTTCCTCTTAGCTATAAATCTTTATAAATCATTCCAGAGGTTGCCATAGTAACAAAGCAGGACAGTGAAGTGACCGTTGTTAAACTTTTAATGAGTTCTTGATTCTGATTGGACCGAAGCTGTTGTAGGAATAAACTATTTCAGTATGTTATAAGATTACGATCCTCTTCATGGTGGTTACAGTGACTCCACTTCATCACACCAAGCTGCTCTGATTATTTTACTTTAACAGTAACACGCTTTACATAAAGAATATAAAACTGATGAAAGAAGAACTGGATTAAAAACTTTCACAAGTTAAGTAATGTTCATATTATATTAATGAATATTTAGTAACTCTTCTTACTCGTGTTGATTCAGAACATGGAGCCGGTCATCAACGAGTTCATGCCGGACATCGCCATGGGCGTTTCAGCCATGAGTCTGAAGGAACGCCGCCTTCCTGAGGTCACCATGGAGGTGGAAGGTCACGACCCCCATCCTTTAGTATCTACGGTTCCTCCCATCTCTCAGTGCTTCTCTGGACGCCACGCCCACTCGTCGTCACGCAAACGACACGCGGCTGAGCCCAAACCCGATGCGCCGCAGCACACACACTTCCCCGACCTGTACGAACTCTACACGCACAGCCGCAATGACGCTGCACACAGGCTCCACCATGCCCTGGGAGCTCAGGCCAACCAGAGAGCGCCACCTAAAGGAGAGACGGACCTGACGTGTGGCCTGAGTCCCGACACAGAACCCTACGACGAGTGGAACCCGAGCCGAAGAGTCGCAGGCGCCGGAGCCTCTGCAGCAGGGATGGGGGAGGAGGGAGGAGGGATCGGGGGTCGAGAGCGCAGGTCACCTAACAAACACGAATACCTGTACAGGAAGTCTGCACTATGACCCTAAAGAGAGACTTGAGAAGGATTTAAGGCACAAAGTCACAGATTTAAAGCCTTTTAATGCTCGGGTTTGATTACGGGGTTAAATATGATGAATATATCGTGTCCACATATTATTTTAAATATTTAAACACCCCGATTAAGGGGCAATGAAGCTAAAACTCACTTGGGTTACTGACAATCAGCATAGAAATGAAATCTCAACAAGTCCCCAAGTGGCGTCACGATGCAGAACCGTCACTGTGCCGTCACTGTGCCACTCCCTTCACTTCACAACACACTAGCTAAAAGAGAGAGATTTATATTTCTACAGATGTATTATGCATTTATCTTTGCTTAGGAATAAACCCTAAAATAAAAAGTTCTAGGCAATAAGTCACCTCATACAAATACCACGTACGTACATGACACGTTTATATACCGGTGCTGCGTTCATGACCAGTTTCTGATCCTAAACTCAAACCTAGATTTGTTTATTTTATCCGAGTCTTTTATGGATCGTTCCTTTGACAGATCTGACACACGTCGCTGCTACGACTCATTGCTCAAAAATATGCAAAAATAGTCCAGACGAGTCGACTGATACGACTCTGGAGCCGTGTAGTCATCTCTGTAAGCTCCGTCACCCTTCCGCTAACGTCAACGTCTCAATCCTCTCCCGTGAGCCATCATCGCTTTCTGTCCCGTTAGTCAGGAAAATAACTTGAAATAAAACCGACTTCACTAATGTTAGACAGTCAGGATATTTTTATTTAATAGTAAATAAATAAATAAAATAAAATCAATACAATTTTAAGCTATTTTAAAGATTTAGATATTAAACTTGAGCAAATCTGCTTCTGCATCTGATAATTATTTAACTAATTGTATGAAATTATATCACGATATCCCAGCAAGATGTATGGTGTTTTATCACATTATATGTTCGTGTCGCTCAGATCTAACTCCAAACACATTATAATAAGTTTAAGTTTGGGGTTTATTTTACTGCTGCCTCGTAGTTTAAGACTCGCTTCTTAAGGATTAATCCATGGTTGGTTTTGTGTTTATTTCTGTTGTTATAAACCGACCACAGCCGGAGTTTAAAGGCGGTCATGAACGCAGCACGTCTCTGTACGCAGCAGACTCTGATTAACGGCTGCTCGACACCTCGCCGTGTTCCTCTCGGTTCCTGTAGTTCTGTTACGGCTGTAACCGTGATGCCGCCTGCTTTATAACCAACAACACTTCACACTTTCGTCTTCTACCTTTTCCTCCAGAGACGTATACATCTCTGACCTTGCGCTCCTCTACTACAGAGTATAAGAAGCGTTTACCTCACATTCGAACACCTTCATCCTGCGATTAAGCGAGATCTCATGCTGCGTCGCTAGCAGCCTGAACGCCGCCTCAGATTCCTCTCTTCCTATCCTTTGTGAAGAATAAAGGATAATCTCTCTGATGCAGTCGCTGATGCGTGATATATGCAGCTTTATACTGTTTATGCCATGTTTCATGGTACTGTATGTTACAACAACGTTATGTCTTCGACCACAGTCACCTGTGCAAGCTGGAATCAGGGATCTGTCTCGTCGTACTCGCCACGTTTAGCCCGATCCTGCGCCGTCTGCCTTCTGTTCAAAATATCAGTGTTGTATTATAACCTGTGTTTATTTGTTGTTGTTGTTGTTGCAAACATAAGACTCATAATGCTGCGATGCCTCAATGCTAAGTTCCTCTACCTCTCTTCACCTTCTGTCCTCATTTTTGTGCTTTTTTAAACCTGTAATCTCCTGTATCAGGTGAGCCATGAAACTTCACTGATAGCGTCCACATTTCAGAACAGCCCCATTTCTGTACATTTATGACTCGAACCCCGTACAGACGGACGCTAGCGACAACGTCCGATCCTCCATTTTCTACGTACGCGATGCAGAGCCGTCGCTTCAGAGACGAGATGTCCAAACGAAATTCTCATTTCTATGCAAATTAGGTTCAACGCTGTAAAGAAGTTACGTGTCCATACTTTCTGTCCCGCCCGATTCCTCGGAGCGAACGTACGGCGTGCGAGTTCAGACATTTGTTCAGTTCCGTGCTCGTAAATTCTGTTCAAACCTGCGGTCAGAAACATTGACACTAAGCAGAGATTGTCGTTGCCTCTGTGTGAATCTGAGAACAGGACACAGATCAAACAAACAGGCCACACCCACAAGATACAAATAAATATAAAATATAATCCATGTAATGAAGGATTAATGGTGGATTATGTGTCTCCTGCCAGTCATTAGAGCTTTGTGACCATTTAAATGCATTAAAATATTTATTAAAATATAATAAACAGTCAACACTTTGTAGACGTTAATGTCGTTTCTATACCCGAGGTATCGGATCTTAAAAATAATACAAACACAAGATTTGCTTACTGTAGGTGAGTCGATTCAGATTCGATTCACTTACTCACTACAGTTTGCTCGAATGTTCCGAGGGTTTAGATGAGATTAAACATTTAAGAATCACATGTAAACATTTCACAGCTCATACCTGATGGTGCATGGAGAGAGACACACACGCGCGCGCACACACACAAGGTTACAGAGCTGTTGCTTTACTCATGCTGAAGTGGCAAAATGTGCTGCTATCATGTCCTAAGGGCTTGTGTTAGTAAAAATTTGGAGCATCCATCTTCTCCTTTCTGTTCCATGCTTTGTGTGTGTGTGTGTGTGACATTACAGTCAGAACCTATTTGATCAGATGTTAAATCTAATGAATTCTGCACTACGTTTCAGATGAACTCCACCGCGTCTCTCTGAGTGTGTATCGTGTTTTCTGTTTACTCTTCTGTTTCTTCTGTTTTCTCCTCTTTCTGTGTCCTGACCCGGTTCCCATGTTCCTGCTGGGTCTGTGTGCACGGATGGGCTAAAGGACTGTGAGAGGGAAAGAAACCGGTGTAAACTCTGATCTCCGCATGTCCTGCTTTAGCTTTTCTCTCTGATGGAGATGATATCCGAGTGCCTTCATGCCCGAGGCCGGGCGTGTCCTCTTCCTCATCCTCCTCCTCCTCTTCCTCACCCCTCTGTCTTATGCAAGCCATTTGTACAAGCCTGCATCTCTCTGTAAGACCATAGCCCAGGCTCTCGTCTACAAAGAGGCTTTTTTTTTTTTCTTTTCCTTTTGCTTTGTTTTTGTTTATTCTAAAAAATATTTTTTTAAGATTTTTGGTACCTTTGAAGAGAAGCTTTGTTGTTCTGACATGTAAAGTGTAAAGATTTATATATAAATATCTACAGAAGATGTGATGTGGTGTATATACCAGGAGCAAAGCTTTTCTATTACATTCTTGTACGGACTTCTAGCGAGAAGTGTCTATTTTTCTACTCTTCTCTGCGCCGCAGTGTAACAGAGATCTATCTGCAATTAGAGGGAAATAAACGGCTTTAACACAAACGACTCGTCTGCCTTCGTCTCTCTCGCTCTCTTTAGTGTGCAGCACAAACATCTGGACATTATGATTATAGTTAATTGCTCTGCTCTTTTATTATTCTTATCCTGTTTTTCCCAACCTCTCTTTATCTTTACATGCTTTTTTTCCTTTTCCTCTTTCCTTTCGATTCCCTTTCTGTTCTTCCTCCTTTTTAACTCTTTCATCACTTTACCTGTAATTTTAAAAAAAAAGTGAAAATTATGTAGAACTGATATGAAGGGAGGGGCGGAGCTTCATGTCATCTCAGTTAATGATGTCACTAAATCAAACATAACTCCACAGCTGTGGAAGGACGACAAAGACGATGTGATACCAGTGTGTTCAGCAGTGTGTATCGTGTGCGTCAGCTAGTGATGAACAGAAAGTTAGTGAAGGAGTGTCAGTGAATGTGGGGGTGTGTCCTTATTTGCATAATAATTCATAATCATCTAATTTAAGAGATTAGAGGGACTGTAGTTTTGTTTTTTTTTGGGGTGGGGGTATTTCTTGTGTGTGTAATTTTAACGATGTATAATGCTGTGTGTTTGCTGCTGTAGTACGTGTGTGGTGTTCAGCGTCTCCACGCTGATTGCCTTTAAATCACTTCACTAACACAACAACTATTCAAAGTATTAATAAGTTTAATCTCTCAAAGATACATTTACAAAGTAATGCAAGGAGTAAAGTACAGATAAAACAATTAGAATAAAATCATTACTTGGTCAACAATTTGAGCGACCCGATTGGGACGTGTTCCTAACGAATCCTGAATCCGATTCCTTATCGGGAGACAAATCAAAAACGTGACGTGCGACATGAACCCTGGGCTTTATGGCGCTTTACATCCGGACACTTCACCTTGTGCTGAACATCGACCTCATTTATTCAGGAATATCTTTAACGTCTCGGTGTAACAGCTGCACCAGACGCAGAACCTTATAACCAACACCGTGTCTTCTGGATTCGTGGCTGCATCTGTAGAGTTATGTTTATTAGAAAAGGAGCAGGACTGAACACGGAGAGTTTGGGTTACAGAACGCAGGTTCAGCTGCAGTAGTACTGCTCGGCGTTGGCTCTCCGTCTCTTACGACTCTGCTGCTCTTCAAAGAACTGACGGATGTCTTCTGGAGTCACCACCTGGTGGAACAGACAGGCAGCAGGAATAATCTCTCAGAAACTCAAACATGGCCTTTGTTCTGGGGTATATATTTATATAGATATATAAAAACACACTATATTTAATGTGTGTGTATAATATGGAAATTTTTCCTACATATGTATGAAAACCCGCCCACTTTTTTATCTGTTAAAGGAGGGGTGCACGTTGTTTGAAAGCCAATATTGCCATCTGAAATCACCAAAACAAACACACCCCTAACCCAAATGGGTGTCACCCGTTTTAGCTCCGCCCACACATACGTACGTAACCCAGGCAACTATCATGGTGGAACCTGCTGGGGCAGCTGGCCGAGGGGATATTTTTATCAATAAATGAACACAATGAGTAATACTATGGTAATACAAATGTGTTTTTGTAGTACTGTGTGTTGTACCGTGAAAGGTTTAGCTCCATTTCACACGGAAAATGTTCAGTTCTCTCCAGCGCTGGAAAGCTGATCCTATATTAACACGGGTCCTACTTCTTGCCTTATCTTAAGCCTTTCTTCGCTTTCTTTCTTTGTTTTTATCCTCCATGTCAATGTTAAAACCGCTTTCTGCTAATGTCACACATGCGCACTGAACAGATTGACAAGACACGCCCCTTTCTGCTCACTGGCTACACGTTTGTCGGCCCGACTCAGTTTTCTGAAGCATTTCTCAAACAACGTGCACCCCACCTTTAAATTCTTTTTGTGATTGGTCAGAAAGATTTGATTAATTTTCTAGAGCACATCTAGACTGTTGATGTGGTGAATTTTCTAGAAGTTTGTTTAAATGTTTATGGACTTTATGGAGGCTCCGGTGTCATTTAACTAACTGTAATGGTGGTGTGCAGGAAAGTTGTCTGTAGTAACAGTAATAACATTAAGGTGGGGTTTAGACAAAGCCTGTGGGCGTGTCCTTGTGTGAGGAAGGTGCTATAAGCCCTATATAGTGTCTTATAAACACCTGAAAACTAAGTCATGGAAAATGAGACATTTTATATCGTACCTCCAGACACCCCAGATGAGGCTTGTGTAGGTTGTGTATGTAGAGACTCGACACAGTGTTAATGTACAGCAGTGAGACTGAGGGTTTCAGGAACGTACCTTTCCTTCTGCTGCAAATCTCTGTAAGTAATCCTTCAGCTCCGTCTTCATGTCATTATACTCTACAGAAGATACAACACACACTCATCACACACACTAACACACCTGCACATGTTCAGGACTCACGGCGCAGGTTGAACCCTCAGGTTAAGTGTAAACAATTCACCCAAATTTGGTCTCACAGGCTTCGTCTGAGACAAACACACACAGAGGTAATCGCTATCTGCTTTCTACCTCAGACACGATGCTGTGATTGACAGACTGTTTAGCGTAAGCCCCGCCCACCATGACAACGCCGCCTGTCTGTGCTCCTGAGAGCGAGTGACGTGTTTCAGGAACTTTACATCTGACTGTAATCAGATAAATAATTCATTGCTCTGGTGTTGGAGGCTGTGACACAGGACAACGATCGACCACGACGACGTCTGTATTTAACTAGAACTGGAACACAGTGTTTATTTCTGACATTTTAACTGACATTTATTTAAATATCTATTTATACATCCACATTAACACTAAACTCTACTTCCTGTCACTGTGTGTGTGTGTGTGTGTATACCGTGAATGATCTCGAGTTGCTGAACACGGTTCAGGTTGTCGAGAGCAGACATGAGTGGGTCTCGAGCCTCCCCTCCGTTTGCCTGCTCTGTGGTTTTGCCCTTGTTCTCGTAAGCGAGCACCGTGTCGGTGTCGTCCAACAGGAAGGAGACTCCGCCCTCCGCGAACACACTCTAATCACACACAGGGGCGCAGTAGTGTTAATTTCGTCAGACGAGACGAGACGAAATATGTTCGTCAACAACCTTTTTTTTCCATGACTAAGACGAGATGATGACAAGACTGCACCACTGTCCAAAAACGCTGACTAAGACTAAATTAACATGCATTATTGTTGACGAAAAAAGACGAGACGAAAATGTTTTGTATAAAATAAAAACTAAGATAAAATCTCTCTTCATTTTCGTCTACAATTGTCTCTGCTTTTTCATCAGCTGTTACGCCTTTAAAATATTCAGAACGAGTTCGCGGCTTCGCACTGTTTAGTGTGTGCATAGAAAGAATTCGTCCACACGCCGCTCAAAAAAAAATTTAAAAATCCTGAGCGCAAATCTACCCCTGGTCTAGTCAGGCTTTTTGTGTTAAATTATATTTCCTGTCGCTGCGCAGGCTCTTTAATTGTACATGACAGCTTATGTCCCGATGACCGGTCTTTGCATTACGATTAAAAGCAGTATCAATAAAGTAAAAAATGTGATGTGCAGTCAAGTTCGAGTGTATGCACTGTTTAAACGAGTGTTCTAAACTTCTCACTGATACTTTTGTGATTCGCGGACTGTAAATAGGTAGTAAAGTAGGCCTATTCTTTTCAGTTTTTGTGAGTATATTTATTTTATTTCTGATTTGAACAGAAACATGAGACACAAGGCAACCAAAACAGTTTTAAAAACCTTTGTAACTTAAGTTGTCAGTCGGAGTCTGTTGGGCCCCAGCTTTTGAATTGTGTTGGTTAAAATAAAATACTCTTCAGAACAGGTTAATCATTTGTGAATGTGTCTCCTAAATCAGAAATTGAAAACCAGACACATTTAACATTTGCATTCAACAAAAATCATTCAACAAGTGTATTTTGTCAGGTAATTATGACATTTAACCAATGTTTGAGATATGTGAAACACTTTTTTTACTGAAATGTTTATCAGTAATAATCTCAGTAATAATGTGTTATTTTAAAAAAAGACTACAATTTTTTGACTAAAACTAGACTAAAATTAAAAGAATTTTAGTCGACTAAAACTTGACTAAGATACCTTGAGTTTTCTTTTGACTAAAACTAGACTAAAATGACGAGACTTTTAGTCGACTAAAATTTGACTAACAAAAAAAGATATGTGAATGACTAAATATGACTAAAACTAACAAGGACATTTGGCACAAGACTAAGACTAAGACTAAATTAAAAATAGGTGACGAAATTAACACTAGGGCGCAGAATGACACACAACATTACACGACTTTATATATTTACACTACTGTATTTTATTCCCATTCTATCATAATTCAGTATGTTGTATTTTTTTTCCAACTAAATATTTTTATTATGTTTTACTTATTATACCTTTCAGTGTGTGTGTGTTTGTACCTTACAGTGTTGACAGGAACAGAGTTTAGTGCGCCACGCTGATGGCCAGAACACGGCTCCCTGCTGAACACGGCTCTTTCCTGACATCTTCATCTCCTGAAACCTGCATCCTGAACCTTCAGCCTCCTGCCGCTTCCTCTTACAGCCGGACCCGTTCACCTCCACCTTCTCACACACCTCCACCTTCTCACACACCTCCACCTTCTCACACACCTCCACCTTCTCACACACCTCCACCTTCTCACACACCTCCACCTTCTCACACACCTCCACCTTCTCACACACCTCCACCTTCTCACACACCTCCACCTTCTCACACACCTCCACCTTCTCACACACCTCCACCTTCTCACACACCTCCACCTGCAGACAGACATCCAGCACACACAGAAGGAGAGAGAGTTTTCAGTCACTGAGGAAATGTCAAGGAGGAATATGATGTGTTACACTGTCACCTATTGGTCAGCCATGATAACACACACACCTTTTCATTCAGTGAGCTCCTGACTTCTGTTTTATTCTCCTCTTCATCATGCTCCACCTCCACTCTCGCACCGTCCTCCTCTTCTTTACACACCTTCACCGTAGGACTCACTGAGGAAAAGGAAAAATATAAAATTAAATTGTTTTTTTTTTAAATGTTGTAAATTAAAACAGCCGTATGATAAAATACACCACGTTGTTTAAATAATGAAACGATACCAGCGAGGTGAGCAGCGTAGGTCCAGAGGAACTGAGATTTATTCATGCAGGACTCACAGATCATTTCCTGAAGTTCCACACACTCTGGGACCACACAGCCCAAGTGCTGAGAAAAGGTGTGTGTGTGTGAGACAGAGAAAGAGGGAATAAGAGAGAAAGACGGTGAAACACTCGCATGTAATCTTAAGCTGCATTTAAATATAGGTCATTTTTACAGCTAAAGGACAGAGAAGTTTTGCTCACTCTGTGTGTGTGTGCGTGTGTGTGTGCATAATCAGATATATTGAAGTAACTGTGTCCCCACTGCAAACTAACACTGGAGTAAAAACTCACCCGGCCATGCAGCCAGTCCTCACACACCACACACTGGATCATCTCATCTGCAACCTGAAAACACACACACACACATTACATACCCACATATTACATTAATGCAGTCAAACCATGACACAAGCTCTCAGTACATGAAGCTCTCAGATGTTTCTTCATGGCCCTGAGCTCTTCACTCATCACCATGTTACACACGTGTTGTTAACACTATGACAGCAGAAAGCGCAGCCCCACAGTAATACTTCTGTATCTGCTTATTTACCTCGTCCTCCGGGTCGGGGTACGGCCTCTCACACGTGCAGTACAGACCGAAAAAATTGTGACTGTATTTATTTCCACGGTTAGTCTTCTCTTTCTCCTGAGAGACACAGTAACACATGATCACACTCAAGACTCTAAATCAACATCACAGCAAAGATTTCACAGAAAAAAACAACAAGAACTCACTGGGAATAACCTGCACTCCATCTCTCCAAACTTCTCATTCCCACAGTCACACCGGAAATTCCTGTGGAGGAGGAACAAAAAGGGTGTGTGTGGGGGTGTGTGTGTGTGTGTGTGAGAAAGAGAGACAGAGACACACACAGACAGAACACAACACAAACACAAGCACACAAAGAGAGACATGTTAGTTTGATATCCGGTCCTTGTGGGGGCGCTAACGGGGTGGAGAGCCTCGTGTGGAGTGTGGATGGTTTTTCTTTGGTGAAAGCAGTTGTTTGCGTGGGTCCTGTGTTGCGGACAATAAAGTGGAAAAGTAAAAGGAACTATTTGTTTGTTGTCATTCGAGTTAACATTGGTAGCAGAGGATGGCTGCGGGAAACTACAAGGTCCCACCACAGTTTGATGAAAAGAAGTGTTATGAGAGTTGGAAAAATGAGGTGGAAATGTGGATGCGTGTCACAGAGCTGGAAAAAAGAAACAAGCACTGGCTATCGCGCCATCGTTAACAGGGAGAGCGCGAAATGCTGCTTTGGAAATATCTGCGAATGATCTAAACAAGGATGATGGTATGAAGACCATTCTAGACAGGTTGGACTCTGTATTCCTGAAAGAAGAAAAAGACCTCCAATACGACGCGTATACGGAGTTTGATCGTATCACACGAGAGCACAGAATACCGATGGCTGATTACATCATCGAGGTTTGAAAGCAAATATAACAAGCTGCGCAATTTCGGCATGACACTTCCAGATGCTGTACTGGCGTTTAAACTGCTCGACACAGCGGATCTCGATGCTAAAGATAAACAGTTAGCGCTAACCGTTTGCTCAACCCTCACATTTGCGGACATGAAATCTGCTCTGAAACGAATTTTTGGGAAAAATTACATGTGTGGAAGTCACTTTGATGGCAAGTCTGCATGTTTCACTGATTCTAGTAAGAAAGAAAACAAGCCACGTCTACAAAGACCACTGAAAACGCAGCCAGGAACGAATCCCCTCGATAGATATGGCAGGCGATCTAAATGTGCCATCTGTCAGAGTACATATCACTGGGCAAAAGACTGCCCTCACAGAACTGAACAGGCAAAGCTGACTGAGGATGTAGAGCAATGCAACATCACTTTGTTTTCTAAAGAAACTTTGTCAAATGCAGAAGTGTTTATGGTTGAATCACTTGGGTCAGCAGTTATTGATACAGCCTGTACTAAAACGGTGTGCGGACAGAAATGGTTTGACCACTACGTCAGTGGACTAAAAACAGCAGAGTTAAAAAAGTTGAAATGCACAGATAGCGCAAGAGCTTTAAAGTTTGGTGATGGAAAAGTTGTACACTCTACAAAACAGGTTAAGGTTCCAGCCATTATTGGACAGACCAAATGTTACACTGAGACCGAAGTAGTCCCAGTTGATATCCCTTTGCTTTTGAGCAAAACATCTTTGAAAAGAGCAGGTGCTGTACCGGATCTTCAGAATGACACAGCAATAATGTTCAAACACCCTGTGACTCTTGAGCTTACCTCATCAGGACATTACTGCATAAACCTGATGGATCAAGACTCCTCCTGTGATGCTGAGAAATGTAGTAAAGATGAAGTTCTTTTTGTGACAGAGAACATGACTTCAAAAAAAAAGAGAGAAGTCCTAATAAAGCTGCATAAACAGTTTGGACATGCCACTGTGGATAGCTTAAAAAAGCTGCTGATCAGTTCAGGTAATCATGATGAGGAGTGCATTGTTATCTTAAAGGACATAGTAGATCACTGTGAAACGTGTGAAATACAGCAAGCCCAAACCTAAGCCTGCGGTGGGACTGCCTATGGCCTCAAGTTACAATGAAACGGTAGCCATGGACCTGCATGAACTGGATACAGGAGTGTGGTATCTTCATGTTATTGACCACTTCACTCGCTTTAGTGCTGGAGTTATTATGACCACCAAAAAGGCAAGTGAAATTGCAAAGAGCTTCATTCACTGCTGGATTAGCATACATGGTCCACCTAAAAGACTGTTTAGTGACAATGGTGGGGAGTTTAACAATGACGAAATGAGGTGCATGGCAGAAAAATTCAACATTGAGGTAAAGACCTCTGCAGGATATAGTCCCTGGAGTAATGGTCTTTTGGAAAGACACAATCAGACGCTTACAGATATACTAATGAAAGTGAAAAATGACAACAGATGTGACTGGAAAACCGCCCTGGATTGGGCACTGATGGCAAAGAACTCAATGCACAATGTCCACGGTTTCAGTCCCTACCAGCTTGTATTTGGTCAAAATCCAAACCTACCATCAGTCCTTACTGACAAACCACCAGCTCTGGAAAGTAGTAGTCTGAATGCTCTGAAAGAATCCGACGAGCTTTGCGTAAACAGTTACGACCTACAGATGAGAGATGTGAGACTGGTGACAAAGTTTACTACAAGCCTGCAGATTGTGCACAGCGGAAAGGCCCAGGTGTCGTGATTGGCCAGGACGGGGCAGTGATTTTTGTAAGGCATGGAGGTACTTATGTTCGTGTGCACCATTCTAGGCTCCGAAAGACAGATGAAAATCACACAATACAGGAATACGGAGATGCAAAAGAACAAGACATTGAGAACAGTACTGTTTTACAACCTGCAGTTTTAACCAGAATGGAATACGACGATGACACTGATAGCATGGAGAAATCACAAGCAAATGTTGAAGGTGAAATTGATGAACAAGATGACACACTGACTCAGTCAGGAGAAGATGCGAGAAGTTGTACTACTAAACTGAAAGCGGGACAAACCATTATCTTTACAGACAGAGAAAGCGATGAGTCACGAACAGCACAAATTCTTAGCAGAGCAGGAAAAGCAACAGGAAAAACCAAAGACTGGTACAATCTACAGTACACCCACCCAGAGACTGTTGCAGGTGTTACTGGGTCAGCTGATTTAACACTAGTGGATGACCTTCAGATTATTATCCCAGTCACCACAGTACAAGGTAATCCTCACCATGAAAGTGATGTGCTAATTATTGAAGACAAAACTTTTGCTGCAGCTAAGAAAACCGAGCTGGACAAGCTGGACAACTGGAAAAGTAACTGTGTGTTTATGGAAGTAAAAGATGATGGTCAAAAATGTATCAGCACAAGGTGGGTGTGTTCAGTCAAAGAAACACCTGATGGCATAGTGCCTAAGGCAAGGCTAGTCGCAAGAGGTTTCGAAGAACTAAATGTCAGTGACCTTCCAAAAGACTCTCCTACTTGTGCTTCAGATTCTCTAAGAGTTGTTATGGCAGTCATATGTCAAAGGAAATGGCACCTAAACTCAATTGATATCAAAGCTGCTTTTCTTCAAGGAAAAGAATTGTCTAGAAATGTCTATATTCGTCCTCCTCCAGAAGCAATGTGAAAAGGAACGCTATGGAAACTAAACAAATGTGTGTATGGCTTGGCGGATGCTTCTCTGTACTGGTACAATAAAGAAAAAGATACTATGCAACAGCTGGGAGGTCATGTATCACAGATTGACCCTGCAGTGTTCTAATGGCTTGTCGACAACGGTGAGTTGATTGGAATCCTCGCCTCTCATGTTGATGATTTTCTGTGGGCTGGTTCGGAAACGTTTTCTTCTTTGGTCATCCCACATTTGAAAACAGCTTTTGAAGTTGGCCGTCAAGAGAGTGATAGTTTTAATTATGTGGGAATGGAAATCTCTTCTGGAAATGGAGAAATACATGTACATCAAAGTACATATATAAATAATCTTCAACCTTTTGTTATGGATCCAATCAGAGCTGTGCAACGTACAGCTCCACTGACAAACTTGGAAGCTGACATGCTGAGGTCTAAAATTGGACAAATCCAGTGGGTTGCTAGACAGAGTAGACCAGATATAATGTGTGACACTTCTCTTTTTGCTTCAACTACAAAACATGCTACTGTTCAGACTTTGCATGATATAAACAAACTTATCAGAAAACTAAAGTCAGAGAAGGTGACTTTAAAATTTCAGAACCTGGGAAAAGACAGTTCCCTGAAACTTGTTGTTTTTAGTGATGCCTCAATGGGAAATCTTCCGGATGGTGGTACTCAGGATCACCATCTAATTTTCTTGGTGGGAGAAGATGGAAAGTTTTCTCCTATCCCCTGGCAATCTAAGAGAATCAGAAGAGTAGTCAGAAGCACTTTGGCAGGAGAAACTCTGGCGCTCGCCGATGGCATTGATAATGGGATGTGTATATCTGCTCTTTATTCAGAAATTACAACAGTTAGCATTGCCTTAAACAACCTGCCAATTATCTGTGTAACTGACAATCATTCTCTTTTTGATGCTGTGAAAGTCCACAAAGTCTGTTACAGAAAAAAGACTTCGTCTTGAGATCAGCAGCATAAAAGAACTAATCCACTCGGGAAACATCAAGCAGATCCTTTGGTCTGCTACAAAGCAGCAACTTGCTACTCTCTGACCAAGAAGGGAGCTTCTACTTTGTTACTACTAAAAACCCTTAGTGAAGGTGTATGGGAACATAAATAAGTTAAACATAAATGTGAAAAAAAGGATAATGATCTCTTTAAAGAGATGTTGCTGTTATTTAATTTTGTTAAATATGTTCACCTCTTCTTTTTAGGATAATGTTTTCTTCCCCTCTTTATAAAAAATGTATTTGGTTATTTATTTATTTTATTTTTTTTTAAGAGGGAGATTGTTAGTTTGATATCCGGTGCTTGTGGGGGCGCTAACGGGGTGGAGAGCCTCGTGTGGAGTGTGGATGGTTTTTCTTTGGTGAAAGCAGTTGTTTGCGTGGGTCCTGTGTTGCGGACAATAAAGTGGAAAAGTAAAAGGAACTATTTGTTTGTTGTCATTCGATTTAACAAGACACATAGACAGAGGCACACAGAGAGGCACACAGACACAGAGGCACACAGACACAGAGGCACACAGACACAAAGGCACACAGACACAGAGGCACACAGGCACAGACAGATAGAGAGAGAGAGGCACACAGGCAGACAGAGAGAGAGAGAGAGAGGCACACAGAGACAGACAGACAGACAGAGAGAGAGAGAGAGAGAGAGAGAGAGAGAGGCACGCAGACAGAGAGAGAGAGGCAAGCAGAGAGAGAGAGGCACGCAGACAGAGAGAGAGAGAGGCACGCAGACAGAGAGAGAGAGAGGCACGCAGACAGAGAGAGAGAGAGACACGCAGACAGAGAGAGAGAGAGAGAGAGAGAGGCACGCAGACAGAGAGAGAGAGAGAGAGAGGCACGCAGACAGAGAGAGAGAGAGAGAGTCATGCAGACAGAGAGAGAGGCACGCAGACAGAGAGAGAGGCACGCAGACAGAGAGAGAGAGAGAGAGAGAGGCATGCAGACAGAGAGAGAGAGAGAGGCACGAAGACAGAGAGAGAGAGAGAGGCACGCAGACAGAGAGAGAGAGAGGCACGCAGACAGAGAGAGAGAGAGGCATGCAGACAGAGAGAGAGAGAGGCACGCAGACAGAGAGAGAGAGAGGCACGCAGACAGAGAGAGAGAGAGAGGCACGCAGACAGAGAGAGGCACGCAGACAGAGAGAGGCACGCAGACAGAGAGAGAGGCACGCAGACAGAGAGAGGCACGCAGACAGAGAGAGGCACGCAGACAGAGAGAGGCACGCAGACAGAGAGAGAGGCACGCAGACAGAGAGAGAGGCACGCAGACAGAGAGAGAGGCACGCAGACAGAGAGAGAGGCACGCAGACAGAGAGAGAGGCACGCAGACAGAGACACAGACACACAGGCACAGACAGAGAGAGAGAGAGAGAGAGAGAGAGAGAGAGGCACACAGGCACAGACAGAGAGAGAGAGAGAGGCACACAGGCACAGACAGAGAGAGAGAGAGGCACACAGGCACAGACAGAGAGAGAGAGAGAGAGGCACACAGACAGACAGACAGAGAGAGAGAGAGAGAGAGAGAGAGAGAGAGAGAGAGAGAGAGAGAGAGAGAGAGAGAGAGAGAGAGGCACGCAGACAGAGAGAGAGGCACGCAGACAGAGAGAGAGGCACGCAGACAGAGAGAGAGGCACGCAGACAGAGAGAGAGAGAGAGAGAGAGAGAGAGAGAGGCACGCAGACAGAGAGGCACGCAGACAGAGAGAGAGGCACGCAGACAGAGAGAGAGAGAGAGAGAGAGAGGCATGCAGACAGAGAGAGAGAGAGAGGCACGAAGACAGAGAGAGAGAGAGAGGCACGCAGACAGAGAGAGAGAGGCACGCAGACAGAGAGAGAGGCACACAGACAGAGAGAGAGAGAGGCACACAGACAGAGAGAGAGAGAGGCACGCAGACAGAGAGAGAGAGAGGCACGCAGACAGAGAGAGAGAGGCACGCAGACAGAGAGAGAGAGGCACGCAGACAGAGAGAGAGAGGCACGCAGACAGAGAGAGAGAGAGGCACGCAGACAGAGAGAGAGAGAGGCACGCAGACAGAGAGAGAGAGAGGCACGCAGACAGAGAGAGAGAGAGGCACGCAGACAGAGAGAGGCACGCAGACAGAGAGAGAGGCACGCAGACAGAGACACAGACAGAGAGAGACAGGCACAGAGAGAGAGAGACCGACACAGGCAGAGAGAGACAGAGAGAGACACAGAGACAGACAGAATCTAGCCCTCGTAGTTGTACTGACCTCTTGGTGTAGAGCTCGAACAGTTCGTGACCTTCATGACACTTGTATGAACAGGCGAGACAGATTCCTGCTGGTTCTCCTCCTTTTGGTGTGCAGGTGTTACATGCATACAGAGCCTGACGCTTCACATGGCCCTAGAACACCACAATGACATAATCACATCCCATAATATCCCATCAGTATCAGTCAGATCTCACGTTTTCAGCAGGTCAAGCCCTATGCCCTACAAAGTGCACTGCTATTCTATATTATTTACACACCTACTGTAGTGCATTGTGGGATTGCACTGGATCTTCTCATTCTCCGGTGTTTATCCCCTACAGTGTTGAGTGGCGGTGTTTATCCCCTACAGTGTTGAGTGGTGGTGTTTATCTCCTACACGGGTCGGTGTTTATCCCCTACACGGGGCGGTGTTTATCCCCTACACGGGGCGGTGCTTATCCCCTACACGGGGCGGTGCTTATCCCCTACACGGGGCGGTGCTTATCCCCTACACGGGGCGGTGCTTATCCCCTACACGGGGCGGTGCTTATCCCCTACACGGGGCGGTGTTTATCCCCTACACGGGGCGGTGTTTATCCCCTACACGGGGCGGTGTTTATCCCCTACACGGGGCGGTGTGGCGGTGTTTATCCCCTACACAGGGCGGTGTTTATCCCCTACACGCTGCGGTGTGGTGGTGTTTATCCCCTACACAGGGCGGTGTTTATCCCCTACACGGGGCGGTGTTTATCCCCTGCACGGGGCGGTGGGGCGGTGTTTATCCCCTGCACGGGGCGGTGGGGCGGTGTTTATCCCCTGCACGGGGCGGTGGGGCGGTGTTTATCCCCTGCACGGGGCGGTGGGGCGGTGTTTATCCCCTGCACGGGGCGGTGGGGCGGTGTTTATCCCCTGCACGGGGCGGTGGGGCGGTGTTTATCCCCTGCACGGGGCGGTGGGGCGGTGTTTATCCCCTGCACGGGGCGGTGGGGCGGTGTTTATCCCCTGCACGGGGCGGTGGGGCGGTGTTTATCCCCTGCACGGGGCGGTGGGGCGGTGTTTATCCCCTGCACGGGGCGGTGGGGCGGTGTTTATCAACTGCACGGGGCGGTGGGGCGGTGTTTATCAACTGCACGGTGCGGTGCGGCGTTTATCAACTGCACGGTGCGGTGCGGCGTTTATCAACTGCACGGTGCGGTGCGGCGTTTATCAACTGCACGGTGCGGTGCGGCGTTTATCAACTGCACGGTGCGGTGCGGCGTTTATCAACTGCACGGTGCGGTGCGGCGTTTATCAACTGCACGGTGCGGTGCGGCGTTTATCAACTGCACGGTGCGGTGCGGCGGTGTTTATCCCCTACACGGTGCGGTGGTGTTTATCCCCTACACGGTGCGGTGGTGTTTATCCCCTACACGGTGCGGTGGTGTTTATCCCCTACACGGTGCGGTGGTGTTTATCCCCTACACGGTGCGGTGGTGTTTATCCCCTACACGGTGCGGTGGTGTTTATCCCCTACACGGTGCGGTGGTGTTTATCCCCTACACGGTGCGGTGGTGTTTATCCCCTACACGGTGCGGTGGTGTTTATCCCCTACACGGTGCGGTGGTGTTTATCCCCTACACGGTGCGGTGGTGTTTATCCCCTACACGGTGTGGTGTGGTGTTTATCCCCTACACCATAGGGCACTAACAGGCGGACCGCGGTCCGGGTCCGGACCCAGAAGCTGTCCAATCCGGACCCGGACCTACAGCCAAAACAAAAAGTTATGATTTAAAACTTGACGCAGCGCTTCTATTTTAACCAGAGCAGCTTTTGCAATCTTTACGGTAATGGTAGTGTAAACGCACAGGCCAATTGTATGTGAGTTGCATGCAAAAGCCATCCCACGTGATACCACTCAGCCAATCAAGTCTGTGCATTCCTGAAGTAAACATTGTGACTCAACAGTGCAAGACAGATGAGAGAGAATTAGAGTAAAGTTACACATGAAAGAAAGATAGCGATACATGTAGAAAACAAATGGAGAGAGACAGACGAGTGAGACGGAGAAAGGGAGAGAGACAGACGAGTGAGACGGAGAAAGGGAGAGAGACAGACGAGTGAGACAGAGAAAGGGAGAGAGACAGACGAGTGAGATGGAGAAAGGGAGAGAGACAGACGAGTGAGACGGAGAAAGGGAGAGAGACAGACGAGTGAGACGGAGAAAGGGAGAGAGACAGACGAGTGAGACGGAGAAAGAGAGAGAGACAGACGAGTGAGACGGAGAAAGGGAGAGAGACAGACGAGTGAGACGGAGAAAGGGAGAGAGACAGACGAGTGAGACAGAGAAAGGGAGAGAAACAGACGAGTGAGACGGAGAAAGGGAGAGAAACAGACGAGTGAGACGGAGAAAGGGAGAGAAACAGACGAGTGAGACGGAGAAAGGGAGAGAAACAGACGAGTGAGACGGAGAAAGGGAGAGAAACAGACGAGTGAGGTGGAGAAAGTTTCAGAAACCGTGGCACTTATTAAAAGTGGCAATGTGAAATGCCATTATGAGACAAAACATAAAGGTTTTGAACAAACATATCCACTCAAATCTGAAGACAGAGTCCCTGAGACAGCTTTCCCAGGTCTGAGGAAAGTAGCCCTATACATCCTGACCATGTTTGTCTCTACATACAACTGAGAGGCAGCTTTCTCTACAATGAGCATAATCAAAACTAAATATGGTTCCAGGGTCACTAATGAGCACCTCCACATGTGTATGAGAACGGCCCTGACTCCATTCAAGCCCAGGTTTAACATCCTGCCAAGCCAAGCTAGAGCTCAGTTCTCTCACTGAGCAAAAAGTGGGGGAGTGGGATAAAGTTAAGCACTTTATTTAAACATACACTATTTTCACATTTTATTTATTTTCTCTTATTTTAAAATGTAGCCCTACTTTTATTTATTTAATGAGCGAACGTTATACATATCTACAATCATACATATGTACAGTTCTATGTTATGTGACAATAAATATTGTCAAAAAGTTTTTGAATTGTACTGAATTTATTTGATTTGACAGTCAGGTATTGATTGCTTGCAGATGTTTGTACAACTACTAGGCTACTTAAATATATATCACATTAACTAGTTAGACATTTTGATCTTCCGGACCTTTGCTTCAAGAAACTTTCTCTTACTGGACCTCTTTAAATTTTAGTTGAATACCTCTGCCCTACACAGTGCGGTGGTGTTTATCCCCTACAGTGTGGTGTGGTGTTTATCCCCTATACAGTGGTGTGGTGTTTATCCCCTACATGGTGTGGTGTGGTGTTTATCCCCTATACAGTGGTGTGGTGTTTATCCCCTACACGGTGTGGTGTTTATCCCCTATACAGTGGTGTGGTGTTTATCCCCTATACAGTGGTGTGGTGTTTATCCCCTACACAGTGGTGTGGTGTTTATCCCCTACACAGTGGTGTGGTGTTTATCCCCTACACAGTGGTGTGGTGTTTATCCCCTATACAGTGGTGTGGTGTTTATCCCCTACACGGTGTGGTGTGGTGTTTATCCCCTACACGGTGTGGTGTGGTGTTTATCCCCTACACAGTGCAGTGCGGTGTGGTGTTTATCCCCTACACGGTGTGGTGTGGTGTTTATCCCCTACACAGTGCAGTGCGGTGTGGTGTATATCCCCTACACGGTGTGGTGTGGTGTTTATCCCCTACACAGTGCAGTGCGGTGTGGTGTTTATCCCCTACACGGTGTGGTGTGTATCCCCTACACGGTGTGGTGTGGTGTGGTGTTTATCCCCTACACAGTGCAGTGCGGTGTGGTGTTTATCCCCTACACGGTGTGGTGTGGTGTGTATCCCCTACACGGTGTGGTGTGGTGTTTATCCCCTACACAGTGCAGTGCGGTGTGGGTGTTTATCCCCTACACAGTGTGGTGTGGTGTGTATCCCCTACACGGTGTGGTGTGGTGTGGTGTTTATCCCCTACACAATGCAGTGCGGTGTGGTGTTTATCCCCTACACGGTGTGGTGTGGTGTTTATCCCCTACACAGTGCAGTGCAGTGTGGGTGTTTATCCCCTACACAGTGCAGTGCGGTGTGGTGTTTATCCCCTACACGGTGTGGTGTGGTGTTTATCCCCTACACAGTGCAGTGCAGTGTGGGTGTTTATCCCCTACACAGTGCACACACACACACCTCACCTCTGGGTATGAACACTTCTCCGAGTCGCTTCCTCCCAGCACAGCCGACGCTTCCTGCTCCAGCTCCTCATCCTCCTCCAGCACGTCCACCAGAGACACGGTCGCCTCCTCTCTCTCTCCTTCTCTCTGCCTCTCTCTCTCTCCTTCTCTCTGCCTCTCTCTCTCTCCCTCCGTCGCCATGCTGCAGCTAACTCTGCTAACTCTGACGCTGCGCGCGTGCGCGCACACACATACACGGTCACTTCCGCTTCACCTCGGAGGAGACGCGAGAAAAATAACTCAACTTAAACACAGTTATTATTTAACCACATTTATAAAGTCTGTCAGCGTTTTTATATCTGTTATTTTTTTTCTTTACAAAATTCGTATTATAATAATAACAAACACAGTTCCGTTTCCGCAAATCACTGCTGTTTTGGCGGGAGAGTTTTTTTTTTCATTTTGCTTTGAACGATATATTTATTTTGTATTTATTTTTAGATTCATTTATGCATACTGTTAACTATTTCATACCCGGTTTATGTTTGTACACCGGTTACGCTGCATTATATATATTTAAATTCGCTGAAGCCGTTAAAGATGTAACCAAACAGTGAAAACAACGTTAACTGCGCTGCTAAGTTACGTCACGTCAGCGCGTCCGCCATATTGGAAAGGTTCGAATTCCACAAGAGAGTCCGTGAGACGCGGACTGATGATGTAACTTTGTGTTCCGTTTAGTGGAGATTTTACTGCTTTCCTGTCACACATGGATAGTTAGGAGATTAATATTCCGGAACAAAACGTAGTGAGAAATTGAATTGAGGATGAAGTTGATTTCTCTTCTTACATTTACAGCATTTAGCAGTAATTGGTCTTTTGTAGCACGTGAACAAACTATTACTATTAGTAGTAATATTATCTATAATGTAATATAGTAGTAGTAATATAATATATTAATATAATATAGTAGTAGTAATATATTAATATAATATATAATATAATATATTAATATCTATTAATATAATATAGAAGTAGTAATATATTCAATTCAATTTTATTTATAAAGCACATTTAAAATCCGCCTGAGCTGGCCAAAGTGCTGTACATAGAGATAAAAGAAAAGGAAAAGAGACAGAACATTAATATAAAAGAACACATACAAATTAACAACAATTAAAATCACAGGAAAAGAGGTGCGTTTTTAACATGGATTTAAATTCCACAAACATAGAAGCAGTTCTGACTGGTGGTGGCAAGCTATTCCACAGCTTAGGGCCCGCTACTGCAAAAGCTCGGTCTCCCCTGTGTTGCAGACGGGATCGTGGTACCAGCAAAAGATGACCATTTTGGGATCTAAGTGATCTTGCAGGATTGTACAAAACAATCAAATCGGATAAATATTTGGGAGCTAGATTATTGAGAGCGGATAATATATAATATAATATAGGAGTAGTAATATATGAATATAATATAATATAATATATAGTAGTAGTAATATACAGTATAATATATAATATAATATTGTAATATGTAATATAATATAGTAATAGTATTTTGGCCCACTTTTGGTTTTATTTGGCCATTTTTCTGTCCCAGTCTTGTGATGAAACTTGGGCCACATCAGCTTTGCTATTAGGAATCTAATGTATATTATGTAATATATATAATAATGTATATTTTTAACATATTCCTGTTGGTACTGACATTAAAATTCAACAGAAATACTTATTTCATTGAGGCGTTTATTTTAAGATGCTTACAATTGAGGAAGGTTCTTTAGATCATCACAAAAACCTTTTATCCATCCAACATCTCACTTGTTCTGATCTTTACCATGTGGTCCAAATTGACTAAGCCCTATCCAAGATGGCGGCGCCTTTGACGCCTCTATACAGAGGTCAGAGGTTACAGACTCTAGTCAACAAACATGGCGTGCACGTTGAAGGGAGAACTGAAATATAAAGATGGGAGAACGACCAAGTTCACAGTGGAGGCTGAGAATAATCTAAAATCCATCATCGAGGGAGTGAAGAAGATAAACTCGGAGATTTCGGTGGTTTTAACGGAGCTCGTGGAAGAAGACAGCAGTTTAAACGCGGACAGAGGAGAGTGTCTCGCGCACGGTTAGCTAACAAGCTAACTAATTAATATTCATGTATTCATAAATAAACACAACAACGTGTCCGGTTATTCAGTGGGTTTTTATAAAGAACGGTGTAGTTATTAGGGCACGAAAAATCTGCGCGTGACGTCATGGGTTTATTTACATATTCATGCGTTTCATTTGCATATTCAAGATTTTCTAATTGAGATTTAAATATAGAAAATAATTGATCATAACAGCTTCATCTGTGGTCATTGCTAACTATTTATATTTATTTTTCCAATCTAGCTGATGATGATGAAGAGGAGGAGGAAGATGAGGAGGGTGGTGACGAGGAGGAGGAGGAGGGTGATGAAGGCGCCACTAAAGAAACCACTGCAGTTAAATTAAAGTCTGAACCTCCAGCGAAGCGTCTGAAGACTATCACACCGTCCTGAGCTCCACGTCTCTGAAGCTTTTATAAAACTCACCAGGATTTTTAGCTCCTGGGAAATGAAAGCTTCAGTTAAGACACGAAAAAGGTCTAAAAACAGTGTAAAGGGAAGTTTATTGGAAACTGAGCAACACTTTTCCTCTAAATAAGATGAATAAAATAAAAACGAAAAAAAATACAGAACCAATATTTTTTAATAAAGATGTTAATGTTTTAAAATGTGAATGTAGTAAATTATTATTATTCTATTCTATTCTATTATTATTTTGGAAGACAATCCAAAATGACGAAAACCTAAAAGATGATGAAAATCAGGATTTACTTCCGAACTGTTCTGTGAACACAGCAGCTCAGATCCGAGCAAGAACAAACTGCTTAGAGAAACTTTATGATCTTCTGTGTTCTATACAAGATGAACAAAACTGGGCTGAGGTACGATGAGGTCAGAGCAGCAAGAGACTTCCCCGGTTTGTGAGCAGCAATTTTTTTCTGGTCAAAGAAAAAATAGATTTTAATTAAAATTAACTTTCCCAAATTTTTGCACACAACAGTTTTAGAGACATGAACAGCAAAGTAAAAATCTTTAAAGTTTTAAAGTTTCTGATTTATTTTATCTAAAATGATTGTTTCATCAGTGTCCTGAAACTTTGTCACGTTTATTAGAAAAAACAAAACAATAAAATTCACACACAATCTTCCCAAACACTCGAAACTCACGATGCTGCTGTTAAAGACGTGAAGTCCAGAGAAACTCTGCAGTGTCCAGAACACAACCATCATTTTATTAAAAAAGACATTAATTCATTTAAAAAATTTTCAGTCTTATTTCAAGTTGTATTTAAATTTGTATTTTATTTTTATAAACGGATTTTGACATTGAAGTAGATTTGTGTTTAAACAAAACCCCACACGACTGCAGCTGCTTAACAGCAGAAAAGAGATTTCACTTTCTGAGAAAACAATAAAAAAAAACAAAAATCAAATCAAAATGTAACTAAATAAATAAAATCTCAGCAATTTTGTACAGCCTTCAATTATTAAATCATAAAATAAAGATATTTTTTAAAAGGTTTTTATTTATCCTTTTTAATTTGAACATTATTTATTCGCAAATTAAAGACTAATTTGAATAAATTATTGATTCAAACTTCATTTGATCAGATTTTGTATTTTTCTTTCATGTGTACTTAAACAATCTGAGGAACGTGTAAAGATTTAAATAAAACTAACATGTCCCCCGCACTTTTTATAAAAAGTAAATTCGTCCCTCTCACTTTTTTAGTGGAGAGTTGTGTTCACCACATGTTGAGGTTTTAATGGAGCAATGTATATAAATGCAGAGTGATTTAAAATTCAAAGAGACAAGAAAGTTTAAGATAGTCTATACATGACGTTCACGGCAATCAGTCACTCACTTGTCACGTCATCATCACGCGCCCCCAGTACTGTAGCTCGAGTCGCATCCGCGGTCCAGCATTCGGTTACGATGAGCTCAAAGCGGCAGAAAAACGCTTCACTCCTATTTTATAAAAATGTCAAGCAGTGTATTCTTCAGAATATGTTACCAGAAGTCCGCCAACTCTTTGACCAAGTGGAAACACTTGTGAGGTTGCTCCTTGTTTTTCCTGTTTCTTCAGCAGAGGCTGAAAGAAGCTTCAGCAGTCTTCGAAGATTAAAAACCTGTCTCCGAAGCACAATGACAGTCTAAACAGTGTTGCTGTGTGTCACATTCACAGTGACAAAATTGACTATATAAATAGGGAAATGATTGTTCAGCTGTTCATAGATGGGAAGGAACGTCGCAGAGACACTTTTTTACACTGTAAAAAGCTACTATTTTTAAACAAACTAGCCAGGAAGCTTAAAAGAAGTGACACTAAATGTTTATTTCATCTAACTGTATAATTGATATCAGGTCTTGACATGTTTGTCAGTTGAGTTCAATATAAATTTTCTTTCAATAGTTTGTTTTGAATTACTTGGTTTATTCCTGAAATATGGACTGAAGAAGAGAACAAAATGAAGTATTATTTGAATGTGCAAGTATCCATTACTGTGTGCCATGTACTGTGCATACACAAAATACAATTTGAAATATGTAAACAATATACTCTTAGTACCATTATAAGGACATCTTTGTACTTTATACTCAAAAGACTACACATTACTACCTTAGAGTACCAATGTGTACCTTAATGTACAACTATACATTTTTGGGGTTAAATAAGGTACAAAGATGTCCTTTTAAGGGTACTGTCCCAGGGGCAAGCTGTTCTATTTCTTTCTTTCTTTCTTTCTTTCTTTCTTTTTTATAATCATATATAATCATAACGCATGATTAAAAATAAAACCTGTCATTTACACAAGGATTAATTGAAAAAAAAAAACAGATAACACTAGATACCCCCCCCCCCCCCTTTTTTTTAAAATGATGGCTACGCCCCTGCATCTAACTGTACCACAACTTTAATTACAAGGCGACTGGTCAGAGTTTATAAAAAAATATACATATTATTTTTTAAAAAAAGAAATAATTTATTTATTATTGTTTTTATTTTGTGCACCGGGTCCAAACTATTAAATAAAAATTAAAAATAATCCTAGTGGAGTTGGTTCATTCATCATCATCATCATCGTTATGAGTTTAAAGCATTGATTTATTGAATGGTATAAAGCAGTTTGGAGTGATTTAGCAGACTGTAGAAAGCGTCACTCGTCTCGTCTGAATTTTTTGCTCCAGTGAATAAACCGTATAGAAGCCCCGCCCACATCAGGTGTCAATCAGCTGCAGTCTGCTGATCTGATTGGACGCCTTGGTGAAGGAGGCGTGTCTGTTACAGAGCAGGGCGAGGCAGACGGGCAGGATGCAGTAACCCACGGTCTTGGGGTCGGCTCTAGTGCAGGAGTAGAGGAAGAGGAAGACCTGTATGTACGGGACGAGGAAGAGGACCGCCCACAGCCAGAAGGGCATCAGGAGGAGCCGCGACTTCACGCTCTGCATCCAGGAGGACAGAGAGGGGGCGGAGTCTGCGTCACGCTGCATGGGTGGGTGTGTCCCGCTCGTCTTCTCCAGCGTCAGCCGGTTGTACGTCTGATTGATCTCGAAAATGTAATAAACTGCTGTGATGCTAACCATCAAGTACAGGGACACACCGATCCATCCCATCCTCTGGCGAAAGTTCATCATTCTCCATGCTCCTGTCTGAAACAACACTGATTAATTCAACACTACAGCAGCTTTAACTTTAAGGTTTCACATTCATGGAAAAGGATAAAAAAAAAAAACAAGACTTTAAGACTAATTATATCTCATTTAGGGGTTTGTTTAAATCTACAAAAGCTTTTGTTTGCTTTCTGTATGATCTGTAATGCTGAGATGTAACATCCTCTAACGTTGTGTAACGTCCTTTAACGCCCTATAATGTCATGTAACGTCATGTAACGTCGCGTAACGTACTGTCACGTTGTGTAACGTCGCGTAATGTCCTATAACTTCCTGTAACTTCATATAACGCCGTGTAACGTCCTGTAACTTCATATAACGCCGCGCAACGTCCGGTCACATCGCGTAACGTCCTGTCACGACATGTAACGTCCTGTAATGTCATGCAACGCCGTGTAAAGTTGTGTAACGACATGTAATGTCATGTAATAAAGTGTAATGTCGTGTAGCGTCATGTAATAAAGTGATCAGATCTTCATGGCATCACTGAGCTTTAGTGTAAAATACCATTTCATATCATTAATCGTGTTGATTTGAGTCTGAATCTAATATTTAACAGATTAAACACATTAGACTTGAGTACAGTGGCTCGACTTTGATTTATCGAAAGTTCACAATAAAATCCTCATTAATATGTGAGAATAACAGACATTCACACCGGATGGTACTCACTGTGGTCTCTCAGGCTTTATGTTTATGTATTTAGAGATGATTAAACAGTAAAAAAGCTCATTAACAGCTGCTTCCTTGCGGTTTGTTGTCATGTGACTGACTTCCTGAAATCGGGAACATCCGGGAACTTGAGCGCTGCTTCTGCTGTGGTTTAACACCAGCGTGCTGCGCATCTGCTGCCCTCTAGCGGCTCCAGGGTCGGGGTTCGATTCCCGCCTCCACCTTGTGTGTGTGGAGTTTGCATGTTCTCCCCGTGCCTCGGGGGTTTCCTCCGGGTACTCCGGTTTCCTCCCCTGGTCCAAAGACATGCATGGTAGGTTGATTGGCATCTCTGGAAAATTGTCCGTAGTGTGTGATTGCGTGAGTGAATGAGAGTGTGTGTGTGCCCTGCGATGGGTTGGCACTTCGTCCAGGGTGTATCCTGCCTTGATGCCCAATGACGCCTCAAGATAGGCACAGGCTCCCCGTGACCCGAGGTAGTTCGGATAAGCGGTAGAAGATTGAATGAATCCTTTAACACGCTTATATATGATCACGTGCCTGATTACAGGGCAACATATTAACTCTGTAGAGATATCAGTATAACCTTATAGCTCGATTTGCATTTCTTTAAATCATTTCGAAAACTTTGAGCACATTTTTTTAATTTAATACAGTAATACCTCGAGATACGAGTTTAATTCGTTCCGTGACCTTGCTCGTATCTCAAATTGCTCTTATCTCAAAGCAATTTTCCCCATTTAAATTATTTGAAATCCCATTAATCCGTTCCAGCTCGCAACATTCCACTCCAGTTGTTTTGTTTATGTGTTTTGAATATGAAAAATGTATTTATAAATGACAAATATTGTATAAAAACATACAGTAATAAAAGGGTTTTACTTTACGGAAGATGCGCACGGAGGTTGAGGGAGGAGTAAACAGGTGGAGGAGTTAGGAGGAATTACACTTTCACTTTCGTTCACTTACTCGCTACTGTACACTCTTAAACACTCTTAATGCTTCTTTACACTTAAATGGAACTTAACTAAACTTCATTTAGAGCGGGGAGAGCAGCAACTAGAAAATAGAATAAACCCCCGTATAACAGAACCATTAATCATGCATAGAGTTAAAAATGGGAAAGGAAAATAATACATAAATAAATGGATAAATAAATAATGAAATAATTATAGAGAGAAAAATATATGGAGATTTATGACGTAAACTGGTACAACGAACACGGTTCCCGCATGGTGGAGTCGGGGTTGGAGGAGGGAGTTTAAATCGCAGCAGCAGCAAAGCACTAGAAAGCGGCTCAATGAATGGGAATTTAAATGGTCGGGT
>NC_083462.1:17053861-17083861 GCF_030014155.1 Tachysurus vachellii | reverse complement strand
CTATTTCTCTTTTGTGTTTTCTATCCTCCTTTTTCTTCACAGCTTAAAGCAAAGTGTTTGTGTTTTATGTCAGTGATCTAAAGCAATATCAGTTCCTGAGTGCTTTACATGAGAAACATCTGGCAACCTCAGAATATTAATTTGATTATGGATCTTGATGAATCAGCGTCAGTGAGCTGATGTCCCCTGACCAATGTGACCTGAGTCTGATTACGAGATTACGGTGTAAATATTGTTAGTGACGTGAATAAACAAGGGATCAGTGGATTCTGGGGAAAGATTTTATACTGAACTGAAGAAGTATTTTAGGAAGTTAAGAACCTTTGAGCTCTTTTTTGTGCAGTGTGTCTGAGTGACTACACGATAGATCCATGAACTTAATTATTCTGTCCGAGGCTGATGTCACGTTTTAATGTTAAGTTTCAAAGTTACCGAAAATAAAATTGAAAGCACTTCACTGTCTCGGCTTCTTATGAGTTGAAGCCAAGTTGTGTTTAGTCGCGTTTACTATACAGTGTATAAAGATCTGTTTCATTTATGAAAGGAATGTTTTTCATTCCTGGATGTTCACTTCACTGTCTCGACTTCTTATGAGTTGAAGCCAAGTTGTGTTTAGTCGCGTTTACTATACAGTGTATAAAGATCTGTTTCATCTATGAAAGGAATGTTTTTCATAGAAGACATTTCCGGTATTTTTACACCTTTCTGTTAGATCTATTTGTCTATAAACAGGACGAGTGAAATCTGTGTGCACCACTGAGACACCGAGATAGAGCTGAGATTTAATTTTACAGAAACCTGGCAACCCTGGTGTGGCATTGTGGTCCTCATTCACACAACATAACGTTTCCTGTTATTCATTCATTCATTCATTCATTCATTCATTCATTTTCTACCGCTTATCCGAACTACCTCGGGTCACGGGGAGCCTGTGCCTATCTCAGGCGTCATCGGGCATCAAGGCAGGATACACCCTGGACAGAGTGCCAACCCATCGCAGGGCACACACACACTCTCATTCACTCACGCAATCACACACTATGGACAATTTTCCAGAGATGCCAATCAACCTACCATGCATGTCTTTGGACCGGGGGAGGAAACCGGAGTACCCGGAGAAAAAGCTGCTGATTCTCAGATTCCTCTCTAACGATTCACAGACGATTCGCAGCCGTGTGTCTGATCTGACCTGTAAGAGCTGCTGCTGTACACACACACTTTCCTGGTCCTGCTGTGGTTCTGGATGTTCTCTGCTTTAGTGAATCAACATCACAGTGTTTACGTCACAAACCAGACTCGTTTCACTCCATTTCTCAGCACTGTAAAGGTTTAAAGTGACATTCAGTCACTTCCCATCAGATTTATTAATTTTGTTCAACTTGTAATTTTCATTCAATTTCAGATTTTTTCTGATAAGTTCAGATGTAACAGTTTCACCTTTATATCTGACAGCTTTAGTGTCATTTTAACACAAACACACACGTATTAAAACGTTTTCTATTGATCCAGGATTAGAAACACGACAGAACAAAAATAAAAAGATTTTAGACGTGAATGAAATCACACTAAATGTTTTTAGAGTAAAAATGATACAGGATTTTCTCTTGCTGTGTGAAAGAATAAAACCTATAATCGTACCAATAAGTCTAACTTCCTGTGCTGAATTCCGCACTTCCTGTCTGGCTTCGGGAGAACGTGAGGTTCTGTAAGTGCTGAAGCCGGAGCGATGATGGAGTGAAGTCAGGAAAAAGAAGGTGTAGAAATCCTACAGAAAGTTGAGCTGAAGACTTTTTAAGAAAAGTGTGAAGATTCACATTTTATTTCACATTTACAGCATGTAGCAGATGCCCTTATCCAGAGCAACTTACATTTTTTAGCTCATTTTTTACAACTGAGCAATTGAGGGTTAAGGGCCTTGCTCAGGGGCCCAACAGTGGCAGCCTGGTGGTCACAACCTTCCGATTGGTAGTCCAATGATGCCCCTTTTTCACAGAGGCAGTTTGAGTGCCGGGTTCGGAGCCTAATTTAAAATCACTTCTTTCTTTTTCGACACCCAAAGCACCAGATCTGAACCAGGAAAAGTGGTTCTTAATTAGCACCAAAACATTGCTGGTCTACACTTAAGAACCGCTTTTGTCAGGGGCTGTGGGCGGGGCTTGGGGCAGGGCTACTGTTAGCACATTTGATAATGTACCTTTTACTTTACCACAATATGATGAGTTATCAGCACGATAGTAGGTAGCTACATGCTAAGGCTAACTTTTTTCTGTGTTAATGTAAACGTTATGTAAAATAACATTATCTACTTTCTCGATTACAACCTCCGTTTATACAAATTACATGGAGCTGCACGTACACGTTGGATTTGCCACGTTTGGATGCCAGTGTAGGTTCACAAAGCCATGAGCATTAACAGTAAAGCAATATCCGCCATTGTTGTTGTGTTTGCCGCTGCTGAGCTAACGTTGCGGTGTAACGTGACACGTATACAGTGACGTCAGACTTGGCTCTGTGATGGCTCTCTAACCGATGGAAAGGCAAACCGGTTCTTAGAAGGTTCGCCAGTGGAACCAACTTTGAACCAGCACCAGTGCTAGCTCTGAACCAGCACCCGGTTCTTTTTGGTGGAAAAGGGGTATAACTAGGCTACCACATCCTCACATGTTGAACCATCAGCTAATGTTAGCTAGCGAAAATGCTCACAGCTAAACGCCTGGTGAGGATGTCAACATAACAGCATTTCTAAAACGTGACGATCGAGCTGGAACACGAAGTGTTTGTTTTTGTAGTTGCTTCCTTTTCTCAAGAGATAAAAAAATAGTCATTCTAAGCAAAAAGCCAAAATCTTCCTGACTTCCTGTTTTTGTTATAATAGAATTCTAATAATCCTATATAACTATAAAACGGATCGGTGTAAATATTTAACTCGTTTTTAACCACCAGCTAATGAAAAGACTTTTACTGTTTATGTCGTTAATATCAGGAACACGAGCCTCACTTACAGGAAGTGCTCTTAGGTCTGTAATGTTTACATCACAGGCTTTAAAAAGAGCTGCTTAGTTACAACTTATAAATATTTAGCCACTTTCCATTCCTGAAAGTGTTTAAACGTCAGAGCGTGACATCACCGAATGAATCGTCTCCTTGCTGGAGTGCCGGTGGTGTCACACGTGGAGCTTAGAGACGTCTTTAACTCTGCACTACTCCACAGTTCCTGATGAATCTCCTGAGGAAACTATTTAGTTAAACAGCTATGACTTCCATGTTCTGTTCTCTAAAACATGATCCCTGTTTAAACAAGTGCACCGACTTCAACATCCGATTAGTGCAGCTAAATAATGAGCATGGAAGTTTAAGTGAGCTGTTAAGTCCGTTTTTCTTCACCACTTCCCCTCCGGCTTAACTTATCTAGGATAAATAAAAATTTAATTTATAACCTGAATTTAATTTTTATGATTTCATGTTACATCCTCTTACATTTGAAAGCAGTCGAAACAAAATGTGACATCCTGTATTTTCTTTCCCCTGATGTTTTTTTAATACACATTTTTTTGTTTTAAGCCAAAAGTTTGTGTTTAAACAGAAGATTCTAGGTACGTTCTCTGTGCACCTTTTTTAGCGTAATTCTCTGACTCGACTCGTTTTGTCGTTATCTAAGAGTGAACTCATTTACAGTCTGAGTCCCCCGGCATCAGGTGGAAGAGAAAGATGTGAGTGCATTCGTAAGTCGAACGAGTGCGAGAGAAAAGTGTCATCAAACACGTGATAGACTGCAGGCTGTGGAAGTCCAAGGCTGAAATAACCTTCATTTTAAAGCATACTATTTTTCTCATGGATGGAGCCCTAGCATTTAACATGGTCTTTACAACCTCAGCTGAGAGACCAGAATCTAACAGCTTGACACAGAGTTCCCATACCTCATGGCAGGGGGTGGAGAATCGCCCCTGCACCTGAGATACAGTAGGAGGTGCGTGTAGACAAGAATCTCCCAAACAGTCCCAGTTTCCAGGAGGGAAATCGCGTCCACAAACCAGACCCGAGCAGGCCAGCATGGCCACCACCAGAAGGTGAACTCTGGCTAGAACCCCTGGGAGTCACCAGAGGAAAGGGAACATATGAAGTTTCTGCCACGTCTGTACCATGCCATTCCACCCCAGAGCTGTGCATAGGAGATGGAGAACCATAGATCGATCTAATCTAATTCCATCTGGCAGAAAATATGCATTCCATCACCTGAGGATGGAGACTCTATTCTCCAGAGATCATCTCCTTGCTTGATTGGAGGTCTGTGTGACTGGAGGTCTGCGTGACTGGAGGTTTGCGTGACTGGATGTCTGCTTGACTGGAGGTCTGGAGGTTTATGCACCCTGGGAAATAAATCATTCTCAGAGCCATAGGAATAATGTTGGCAGCTGTAGGTGTTGGCCTTGTCCAATGACTTGACAAGAAAGCATACCTGCATCGTGGTTGAATCCCATTCTAAATCCCTAGTCTTTTATATAATTTCTTTTTACTCAACAGACAAACACCAAATCACACACAACATGCATTCTGAAGACAAAGAAGCTGGAGTGATGTGAAGTAGATGCTCTTATATGGACTTGCTGGCAAGCATCGCTTCACCACATGACTTCCTTGAGCCAATACATTGGCTAGTTTTCACACAGAGCTTCAGATGGCACTTCAGAAAAGAGACATTCCCATTGCTTCAAGCCACGATGCAGCGAATGATGGCGAATCTAAACTTGCTGAAACCGACTCTGACACGACTCACAGAACCTAAACAGATCTGAGAAACAGATCTGAATACGACCAGTCGAATCTTTGGTGTACCGCTGAAGCAGGTGTAATAAAGACTACGTTCTGGTCGGTGTATAATGTGATTATTCCTGGAATCCCTCTGAGATTTGTCACGTACACGCAGATGTGTATGCATCAGGGCAGGAGAAATAACCTCAGGTGATGTTTATATGATGTTTAACTGCCTGAATTGTCACGTGCTCAGATTGCACGGTGGAAAAAACAGTTTTGTCTTAAGATAAAAAGTTAAAATCAGAGGACAGTAGAATGTCCTTGATGATATAGGTCTTATGTAGATGTTGAAAGATTTATTGGAGACACAACATATCTGGAGGTTTTAACAGGTCATGTGACCTAGACCTAACAAGACCAAGGTCATGTGACCAAGACCTAAAAATCAGTGTGTGTGAAGACACGCCCATCTCTAGGCTTCATAGACCGGGTGAGTTGAGCAGACTTTCTCCAGGACTGACAACACGAACACACACACAAACTAATCCCATCTGAATTAGGACTGAGCACTGAAACAAAAACAGATTGATATGAATGACATGGTTTGTGTTCAGGGATTGTTTGTGGAAGGGTGTGTGGGTGTGTGTGTGTGTGTGTGTGTGTGTGTGTGTGTGTGTGTGTGTGTGTGTGTGTGTGTGTATGTGTAGGCTGGTTATAGATGGATGGGCAGGGCAGGGAGACTTGGTCAAGGTCCTGCAGCATTCAGGCGTGATAAGGACTGACTCAGCTGAATCACACACACACACACACACACACACACAAACACACACACACACAGTCCATTCAGTGCCAAGTACAACGAAATTGTCAAGGCTAGATTGTAGTGAAACCAGAAGGTGTGGACACACACACACACACATTTATCTTGCTGTGTCACTCCCAGTCACAATCTCACTTTAATAATCGATGAGATAATCGCCCGGTTCCATTACATGAATTATTTATTTTTTTAAAGAACAGATCATACACAGTGAAATGTTCTTTAGACACGTAGAATGCTGATCACAAAGCAGCGTTTCCTAATCAGAAGCATTAGGTGTAAAAGCTGAGAACGCTTCATTATACAATAAGCCCTTTATTGAAGCTTCTAAGAGTGTGTATAATATATAGGCTTGTGACACACACTCCAGGGTACTGCTCATTATTTTCTTCTTCATGCCTAGAGCTGGTTGTGGTGCTTACACAAGCTTAATAAAAATGGGTTCTTTACAGGTTCATTGGGTAATGAAGGGTTCTAAGCCTGCAATGTTCTGTGGAACTGAGCCTTACCTCATTTGTACAGTAGTAGCTCTTTAAGAGTTCTTTATTGGTTCCACTGGAATATTAAAGGTCCTTAGAGGCTACAAGGATCTAAAGAGATGTATGTAGAACTCTACTGAGTCTGGTTCTACATTCCTAAAGAGAGGCAAAGCAGCGATTTTGTCTGTAGCACCAACCAAAATGGTTCTTGATGGAACCAAAATCAAATACTCTATGAATGATGGCCCTTTTCCACTGAGGTAGTTTGAGTGCCGGTTCGAAGCCTAATTTAAAATCACTTCTTTCTTTTTCGATGCCCAAAGCACCAGCTCTGAACCAGGAAAAGTGGTTCTTAAGTAGCACCAAAACGTTGCTGGTTTAGACTTAAGAATTGCTTGCGTCGGGCTGTGGGCGGGGCTACTGTGACCAACAAGACAAAAGAGAATGTCATTAGCGCCATTTTTAAATTATTTTAAATCAGGCTTCGCTGCGTTTGGATGCCAATGTAGGTTCCCAAAGCCATGAGCATTAACAGTAAAGCAACATCTGCCTTTGTTGATGTGTTTGTGTTTGCTGCTGCTGCGCTAATGTTGCTGTATAATGTTGTATACAGTAAGATTTGGCTCTGTGACTGCTCTCTAGCCCATGGAAAGGCAAACCGGATCTTAGAAGGTTCACCAGTGGAACCAACTTTCGAACCAGCACCAGCACTAGCTCTGAACCAGCACCCAGTTCTTTCTGGTGGAAAGGAGGCATGAGGCGTCACTGTGAAAATGTTTTTTCCTGGAAACTTTATTTTAACCTTTGCCTTAAAAAAACATTGAAGAACCTTTTGTTTCTTAACTCCTCCATTTTTTTAACAGTGCACACTCAGACAAAAGGTTCTTTAAAGTACAGGTAAAAATAAAGTTTGCATAAAATGGGATTTATGAAATAAATAAATACAAAGGTTCTAATGGCATCTGTGAAGAACATTTTCAGGACTTTATTGTTTACCAAAGCAGTCTCAGGGAAAAAATGTTCTTTAAAGGTTCTAGTGGTAATTAAAGTTCTTAAAATAAGGGTCAAATTAGAACCTTTTTGTAGAGATAATAACTCTGTTGTAATGTAGATGTAGATCCACAGAACCTTCACAAAGAGTAACAAGAAAATAAAACCAATGAAACTTTATGATTATTTTTATTGTGGTTTATTTGATCTTCAGGTGACTGATGAAGGTTGGAGTTCAGGTTTATCTTTAGGTGTCTGTAATCCTCACAGACGAGACGAGGCTTAGGAAGCATGAGGAAGTGTTTGCAGTAAACGGTTGTGTTTGCAGTGTGGTGGTAAAGACAGATGAACATATGATGAACTGATATTCAGGAAGAACTGGCTGGTTGAGGAGAGACAGTAAATAAAGACCAGAGAGCAGAGAACGTTCTGGAAGATGGAGTAGTTCACTTTAAACTGATCACTGTGTGTGTGTGTGTGTGTGTGTGTGTGTGTGTGTGTGTGTGTGTGTGTGTGTGTGTGTGTATGTATTGTGTGTACTGTGTGTGTATATTCTGTGTGTGTATTCCATGTGTGTCCTGTGTGTGTTTTCCACGTGTGTCCTGTATGTGTGCCCTGTGTGTGTATTCCGTGTGTGTGTATTCCGTGTGTGTAATCTGTGTTTGTGTCGTGTGTGTGTATTTCGTCTGTGTCCTGTGTGTATTCCGTGTGTGTGTATTCCGTGTGTGTAATCCGTGTGTGTAATCCGTGTGTGTCCTGTGTGTGTATTCCGTGTGTGTAATCTGTGTGTCCTTAGTGTGTATTTTGTGTGTGTCCTGTATGTGTGCCCTGTGTGTGTATTCCGTGTGTGTCCTGTGTGTGTATTCCGTGTGTGTATTCCGTGTGTGTACTGTGTGTTTTCCATGTGTGTGTAATCTGTGTGTGTCCTGTGTGTGTATTTCGTGTGTGTCCTGTGTGTGTATTCTGTGTGTGTGTGTGTATTCCATGTGTGTGTCCTGTGTGTGTATTTCATGTGTGTCCTGTTTGTGCATTTCGTGTGTGTCCTGTGTGTGTATTTCGTGTGTGTCCTGTGTGTGTATTCCATGTGTGTCCTGTGTGTCCTGTGTGTGTATTCCGTGTGTGTGTATTCCATGTGTGTAATCTGTGTGTGTGTACTGTGTGTGTATTTTGTGTGTGTCCTGTGTGTGTATTCCGTGTGTGTCCTGTGTGTGTATTCCGTGTGTGTCCTGTGTGTGTATTCCGTGTGTGTCCTGTGTGTGTATTCCGTGTGTGTCCTGTGTGTGTATTTCGTGTGTGTCCTGTGAGTGTATTCCGTGTGTGTGTATTCCATGTGTTTAATCTGTGTGTGTCCTGTGTGTGTATTCCGTGTGTGTCCTGTGTGTGTATTCCGTGTGTGTCCTGTGTGTGTATTCCGTGTGTGTCCTGTGTGTGTATTCCGTGTGTGTCCTGTGAGTGTATTCCGTGTGTGTGTATTCCATGTGTTTAATCTGTGTGTGTCCTGTGTGTGTATTCCATGTGTGTCCTGTGTGTGTATTCCGTGTGTGTCCTGTGTGTGTATTCCGTGTGTGTCCTGTGTGTGTATTCCGTGTGTGTCCTGTGTGTGTATTCCGTGTGTGTCCTGTGTGTGTATTCCGTGTGTGTATTCCGTGTGTGTCCTGTGTGTGTATTCCATGTGTGTCCTGTGTGTGTATTTCGTGTGTGTCCTGTGAGTGTATTCCGTGTGTGTGTATTCCATGTGTTTAATCTGTGTGTGTATTCCGTGTGTGTCCTGTGTGTGTCCTGTGTGTGTATTTCGTGTGTGTATTTTGTGTGCGTCCTGTGTGTGTATTCCATGTGTGTATTCCCTGTGTGTCCTGTGTGTGTATTCTGTGTGTGTCCTGTGTGTGTATTTCGTGTGTGTACCATGTGTGTATTCCGTGTGTGTGTATTCCATGTGTGTAATCTGTGTGGGTGTCCTGTGTGTGTCCTGTGTGTATTCCGTGTGTGTCCTGTGTGTGTATTTCGTATGTGTATTTTGTGTGTGTCCCGTGTGTGTATTCCGTGTGTGTATTCCCTGTGTGTTTTCTGTGTGTGTCCTGTGTTGGTATACTGCTTTTAATCGTAATGCAAAGACCGTTCATCGGGACATAAGCTGTCATGTACAATAAAATAATTTAACAGAAAAAGCCTGCCTAGATGGTGGACTTGCGCTACAGGATTTATTATTTATTTATTTATTTATTTATTTATTTGTTTGAGCGGCATGTGGACGAATTCTTTCTACGCACACACTATTTTATTTCTTGATAACAGACCGCTGCGAACTATAACACACCGTTGCCATGAAAAACAGCGTTGCCATGGACACACGGGATTCTAACCGTAGAGACGGAGCGCACTATTTTCTTTAGAGGAAGCAATACAATCGTTTTTAAATCAATAAACTCCTTTTTAAATCATCATTTTGTGTCAAATTATTGATTTATTTGGTAGGTAGCAATATAATAAGCAGGATCCGCTGCGCGGACCTGTAACTTGAGCAACAGCGCGAAGCCGCGAACTCGTGCTGAATATTTTAAAGGCGTAACAGCTGATGAAAAAGCAGAGACAATTGTAGACGAAAATGAAGAGAGATTTTATCTTAGTTTTTATTTTATACAAAACATTTTCGTCTCGTCTTTTTTCGTCAACAATAGATAATGCATGTTAATTTAGTCTTAGTCAGCGTTTTTGGACAGTGGTGCAGTCTTGTCATCGTCTCGTCTTAGTCATGAAAAAAAGGTTGTTGACGAACATATTTCGTCTCGTCTCGTCTGACGAAATTAACACTAGTCTGTTGTGTGTGTTTCTCATAAAAGTTGTCAGTGATTGATGTTGGTCAGCTGTGTGCTGGCTGAATATTTCCAGAAAATTCTTCTCTTCCTTTTTATATTTCACAAATTTGAATCACCCACTAAGGCTCGGCCCACAGACACCCCGCCCACAGACGCCCCGCCCAGAGAACGCCTGATATATTCAAGTTAAGATTTTTTATTTGTCACATACACAATTATATAGAGCATTATATAACTAGCAGTGAAATGTGAATCAGTTCCGCTCCATGGACAGTGCAATTATTAAAACATACAACACAGATTAAAAAACAGAGTGAAATAAAAGTAAACAGTAAAAATATAAGAATAAAATATAAAAGATGTATACTGTGTAATTAAATATAGAATGAAAAATAGTGTGCATGAAAGTAAACTGTAGTCATAAATATTGAGATACACAGGGATGTACAAAAGGCTATGTGCATATGTGCATTATAGTGTAGTCTTAAGTATTAAGATACACAGGAATGTGCAAGAGGCAAATGTGCAAACAGGTTGACACTTACAGTATTTCAATGTGAGGTAGTGAATGATGAATATCTCTTACTGATAAGTGAATATTAAATGGAGACATGAAGATGTTAAGAGGCTGGTTTTGAGTTTAGGAGCCTGATGGCCTGGGGGAAGAAACTCCTCCTAAGTCTCTCGGTTTTTGCCATCAGGCTACGGAAGCACTTACCAGATGGCAGCAAAGTGAAAAGATGGTTACTGGGGTGGATTGAGTCCTTGATGATTTTAACAGCTTCTGTATATTTGTCTGAATAAAAGCTTCAGCATCATAAAGGTGCCAAGCCCTGAAGGTCCAGAAGTTCCTTAGGTTCCTAAAGGAAAGAACAGAGTGATGTTCCTGTTCATTCTGCCCTTAAACTTCTCTGTCACAGAGAGCTAAAAATGTCTTTCTCACTAAATGGTAGCCCCGTGTGAAAGGATCTCTGTGCTTTAAATGATTGTTCTGTTTGTTATCATAACAAGAAAAATGGTTCAACGATTAAAGACTGAAACCTAAAAATGGCTCTTGAGGGAACAAAACATATTTCTTTCATGGTATCATTTATAAAAGCACTCAGGAAGTGTTCTTCTCCTTCAGTCCGGGACACAGTGCTGATTTGGAACAGCTCTGTAAACGACCACCTCGAACCTGATGACCTTAGATAACTCTTCCTCCTCCTCTTCCTCCATCCATAATCTTAATCTTTTCTGCCAAAAATCCTGGCTTTTTCTTCCAAAGAAATATCTGCATGCTCCAGAGAGTCGCTCCCTCAGGATCTGGCTCCAGGATTTACTCCAAACTTCCCTTTGACTTTTATTTTTAGTCATTTCAGCCCACACGGCTCTTGACGTCAGCATCGGCTTATTAGTTCTGTCAGAAATCACTATTTTTAAGGTTTTAAACTTAAAAAAACTTTATGTAACATCTGCGAACATCTGTAACATCTTGTCATAATTACGTTATTCATTAAAAATGTAAAAAAAAAAGCACTGAAGGAGAATTTTAGAATGTTTATAGATTTAAAAAAAATTAACATCACATTAAAACTTTAATAAAAAAATATAGCTGCAAGCAGCGATGGCAGGCCCTCGCACGTTTGTTTATCGCTATACGGTGCCTCCCAGAAAACAATGCACGGTGGGCAAGTGCATCAAGTGGGTAAATATCAGTGGACTATTTTATGTTGTTACTGACCCATTTGGGGACCGTAGGTAAATGAAACCCCACATTTTAGACAAACGGGGGCGCTAGTGAGCCACTTAAGAGACACACCTTTGTCTGACCTTTTTGTCCACACTTAACAGCCGACAAATGTGATGTATGTGTCAAATTTCAAGTTAATCTAAGCACGCCAAAAGCCTTAAATATGCCTGAAATAAAAGTAACCTTTGACACGATGCCATGGCAACAGTGTTTGAGATATCAAAAATCCGTTCGCAATTTTGCATCTCCAATATCTCTGCGTCAAGTCTGGTCTCAATTGCATGAATCCCCTAGGAGGAGTATTTAAAAGTTTACCGCATGCAGCTGTCAAAAAATCCACCTTTGTGACTGATACGCTATACCCGGGACTCACAATAAGCACATCGATGCGATCGGAATCCTTGGCCGAACATACACACCGCGTGTCATCCCAATAAGACATTTTTTGCTTTAGATATTAGACACTTCCTGTTTCTCTGAATTCACCATAAATTTGTCGCCTCGCCATGGCAGCACCGTTCGAGATATCAAAAATCCCTTCTCAATTTAGCAAGTGCAATGTCTCGGCATCATGTTCACCACGTTTGATGTCAATCGCATGAATTCCCTAGGAGGAGTATTTAAAAGTTCACCACATGCACTTATAAAACAATCCAAAATGGCCGACTTCCTGTTGGGCGGAGCTCATAGTTTAGAGCGCGAAAGTTGTTCGGGTCGATGAGATCTATATGCGTACCAACTCTCGTACATGTGCGTACATAATTGCCCGATCTGTGCACCAATGTTTGTTTTTGCATTACAGGGGGCGCTACAGAGCCCCCCTGCCACACCCGTATTCCAACCTTTGTCCAATCCTAGTGTCGCGCGACTCTGACATGTGTTCAAAATTTCAAGAGTTTTCGAGCATGTTAAGGGACCCCAATTGGCCAATGTGTGGGAAAAATAAATAAATAAATAAATAAAATATAGCTGCAAGCAGCGATGACGGGCCTTCGCACGTTTGTTCATCGCTATACGGTGCCTTCCAGAAAACAATGCACGGTGGGCAAGTGCATCAAGTGGGTAAATATCAGTGGACTATTTTATGTTGTTACTGACCCATTTGGGGACTGTAGGTAAATGAAACCCCACATTTTAGACAAATGGGGGCGCTAGTGAGCCACTTAAGAGACACACCTTTGTCTGACCTTTTTGTCCACACTTAACAGCCGACAAATGTGATGTATGTGTCAAATTTCAAGTTAATCTAAGCACACCAAAAGCCTTAAATATGCCTGAAAAAGAAAGTAAAGTTTGACGTTTTGCCATGTGAACAGCGTTCAAGATAGCAAAAATCCCTACGCAATTTATCATCTACAACGTCTAAACATCATGTTGACCACTTTTGGTGTCAATCGCATGAATCCTCTAGGAGGAGTATTTAAAAGTCCATTGCATGCAACTGTGAAAAATTCCACCTTTGTGACTGACACACTTCCTGGTGCCTGTTGGTGGCGCTATGTCCGAGATTCACAATAGGCACATAGATGCGATCGGAATCCTTGGCCGAACATACACACCACGTGTCTTCCCAATAAGACATTTTTTGCTTTAGATATTAGACACTTCCTGTTTCTCTGAATTCACCATAAATTTGTCGCCTCGCCATGGCAGCACCGTTCGAGATATCAAAAATCCCTTCGCAATTTAGCAAGTGCAATGTCTCGGCATCATGTTGACCACTTTTGGTGTGAATCGCATGAATTCCCTATGAGGAGTATATAAAAGTTCACCACATGCAACTGTTGTGACTGACACACTTCCTGGTGCCTGTTGGTGGCGCTATGTCCGAGATTCACAATAGGCACATAGATGCGATCGGAATCCTTGGCCGAACATACACACCACGTGTCTTCCCAATAAGACATTTTTTGCTTTAGATATTAGACACTTCCTGTTTCTCTGAATTCGCCATAACTTTGTCGCCTCGCCATGGCAGCACCGTTCGAGATATCAAAAATCCCTTCGCAATTTAGCAAGTGCAATGTCTCGGCATCATGTTCACAACGTTTGATGTCAATCGCATGAATTCCCTAGGAGGAGTATTTAAAAGTTCACCGCATGCACTTATAAAACAATCCAAAATGGCCGACTTCCTGTTGGGCGGAGCTCATAGTTTAGAGCGCGAAAGTTGTTCGGGTCGATGAGATCTATATGCTTACCAACTCTCGTACATGTGCGTACATATTTGCCCGATCTGTGCACCAATGTTTGTTTTTGCATTACAGGGGGCGCTACAGAGCCCCCCTGCCACGCCCGTATTCCAACCTTTGTCCAATCCTAGTGTCGCGCGACTCTGACATGTGTTCAAAATTTCAAGAGTTTTCGAGCATGTTAAGGGACCCCAATTGGCCAATGTGTGGGAAAAAATAAAAAAATAAAAATAAAAAATAAAAAAATAATACTCCCGAGGAAAAACAATAGGGCTTCGCACCATTCGGTGCTCAGGCCCTAATAATACTCCCGAGCAAAAACAATAGGGCTTCGCACCATTTGGTGCTCGGGCCCTAAATATATCGCAATATTTATCAGGATATCTCAGTAAAGTGTGTAGGTTCTCAGCTTTCTGAAAAGTTGCCAACTCTGACAACAAGAAAATACTCCCAATTTCCCAAAAGATAAAAGGAAATGTTTCTGGGTTCTCCAATAGGGACAAGAAAAGAACTGAGATTAAGATTAAAGAATGAAACAAACTTTTCTGACGTTTAACCTTTTTTTGTCTGCTAGAGGTGGGTATATTCATAGAAAATATTTTCATACGTCCGTCTCTATTCTGACGGTGGAACTGGACACCACTGTACTGGGTAAACTGGTTAATGTTGCTGTGTTTAACCGAGATATAGTTCATATTGTGTTTATTACAAACATTAGCAACAATGTCCAAAGTCCATGCCTCTGTTTAAAGAATACAGTAATAACCTTTAGACGTGTAAATAAGATTCCTGCAATAAATCATTAAAGGTCTAGATAAGACTGTACGCTCTGCATTAACACTGCATCTTCTCAACCATGCTCAGAAAATACAGAACACTTCTTATAAAGTTCTTCGGTTGTTCCTCTAGAACTGCCTATATAGTGTTACCCGCTCAGAAAAAGTACCAATAGAACCCTTTTACCAGGCTAAGAACCTTATTTATCCAGTTAACTCCCTTAAAACAGTTCAGATAAAAGATAAAATGTATTTACGGTTCTCAGTCTTCAGAAGAATATCATTATTCATTAGATATCACTGTAGGGTTCTACATAGAACCTTTAGGATTCATTAAGCAGGAACTCTATACTGGCTACCTGTGTAGGAGTATTAGAACTTTTATGTGTCCAATGAATCATTAAAGTACCCTGGAAGAACCTTTTTTCTAAAAGTGTACCAAATACAACGGTATTAAAATAAGTACTCAAGACATTCTAATTATTAAGAAGAAAATACTTAGCGATAATTAGTAGCTTGTACTGCACACTTACACGATTCATTCTAAATGTTCTTCAAGAGTTCTGTAATAGTTCATTAGATAATTATGGGCCATATACTTCCAAAGAGAGGTTCTTCTGTTAACCAGTTCTGATCCTGATCTAATCCTTTGTTAACCCTTAATTATCCAATGGAATCTTAAAGGAACCTTGAATAAATATTTTTTGCACCAGGTACCAAGAATCTAACTGGTAAATGCTACACACTCAGTTATTACACAATCCCTTAAAACACACTGGGTCCTTTAAAGGTTCTTTAGATAATTAAGTGTTGTTAAACATCTAAAAGGGATTCTGATAGAAAACTCATTGGCTGTATGATTCTATGTTAAACCTTTAAGGGTTCCATGAGTGAAGAATGGAAGAACCTTATAGAACCTTCACACCAGTCATTTCTGTAAAGTTCTGCATAGAACATTTAAGGTTCTCCAGAAGAAAAGAATGAAAAATAATTTGACTTTTTACCACAATATATAGATACATACTTTAAAAACATACAAAAAGGGTTCTTTGAGGGTTTATTGAATAAGTTATGGCTCTTAGCCTCCTACAATTTGTACAGCACATTTTAAACCATGGAGCCACTTTACAGGAATTCAGCTGGAGATAAGCAAAACCCCACTTTGAACCCTTTCTGATAGGGAAACTGTAATTTAGGGTTCCTCCAGAGACACGGCTGAAGAACCCTTAATAACGCACATAGCAGTTAGAAGGAAAGTTCTGTGTGTAATGTATTGTTCCTGGTTTGTCTTGAGTCTGAGCCTGAACAGTAGTATAAATATAATAATTTCAATCCTAATAAATCTTGACCTGTGGTTTTGTAGCTGGATCTGAGCAGGCCGATGGAGGATCAGGGCCCGCTCGATGCCATCATCCACAAACTGACGGACCACATCGTGGAAGCTGATCAGAATGTGATCAAGGCTCAGAGACTGATCCAGAGCGTGCAGGTGGAACCACATCTTCATCACTTTTATAAACTGCTTTAAACATTTTGATTCAAAAAGGTCTTGGTAGACTTTTATTTCCTCGTAGTTATTATCTGTAGATCTTTATAACTGACCGCTCCTTTGTGTACAGTTTGGGAGTCGTGTGGGATTAGTTATTAAATGTAGAGTTCGTTATGTACGTGTTCTTCATGTTCCTGTCAGGAATACATCGATGCTCACCCTGAGACCGTCATCCTGGATCCACTTTCTGGGATCCGCACGCTGCTCGACCGCTTTAGGTCCTACGCACTGATACACAGAATGGAGGAGTGTCTGGAGGGTCAGTACACACTGTACACACACACACAAACATGCACAAGCTGATGGTCCAGATGAAAGTAAGGGATTATTAACTTTTTAAATCATCCTTGCTGTAAAATCTCCATCCTTCACGTAACATCTACAAACATACATAACATCTATATGTCTCTTATTAATTAAGAGCGAATTATTCTTGATTTCTTAACATCAATAACCACTGAAAGATGTCCGGAGTTACTACTACGAATACTAATAATCACTTTAAAGTAAACACTGTATAATAAAACTGTTAAAGCCGTGTGAATGGTGAGGATTTCAATAAGGAAAAATGTGGTTACCTAACATTTAAGGAAGAAGTCCCTAGTGTCAGAAGTAAAACTTTGTTTTCTGACATCTTCAGCAGGACAGAGTTCACGCAAGTTCCTTTGAATTCTCAGTAACATGACAAAGAAAGAAATAATAGACTGGCAGGTGAGGGAGAGCAAGAACTTCCCACTTATGTTTGCTATCTTTAAATGTAACTATAAATGGATAAAAAGTATGACATGAATAATTGGTAATATTGCTGTGTACAGTAAGAAGAATAAAAGAATAAAACTCTTCAGGATGTGATGTTGTTAAGAATTATTCAGCTTTGGATCTCTGCTTCATCACATAAAAAGAGAGGACTGAGTACTGGGCCTTGAGGACCATCTCCAGCTATAGGAGCAGGAGAGATAGCAGTGAAAGGACGTCTGTTGTCGAGCTGGGATTTAACCAGACGCAAAAAGTAGCTGAAAGACGGGAAAGGTGTGCGTCATGATTTATTTTATCAAGCGTTTGTGTGAGATCAAGTAAGAAGAGAGAGTTCAAGATGATGTAATTTACGGCAGATAGTCTCCTACCCCGAATCCTGCGTCTATATTTAAGGATGAGTAACTGATGAGATATTAAGACAGAATTGAGCATGCATGTAAATAAAGCTGGCTTTGGCTACAGAAAGCAGCGTTTGCCAGCCCTGCTTAAAAAACAGCATTGCTGGTCCAGCATAAGGTATGTTTTGCATGCTGGGACCAGCTTGGGATGGTGGTATGCTAGTCCAGCATTAGGTGCTGATTGCTGGTGTGCTGGCCGAACAGCCTGGGATGGTGGTATGCTGGTCCAGTATTAGGTGCTGGTTTCTGGTGTGCTGGCCGACCAGCCTTGGATGCTGGTGTGCTGGCCGACCAGCCTGGGATCCTGGTGTGTGGGCCGAACAGCCTGGGATGCTGGTGTGCTGATACACACACACATATATATACACACATATACACACATATACGCACACACACACACACACACACACACACACACACACACACACACAATATATATATATATATATATATATATATATATATATATATATATATACATATATACATATATACATATATATATATATATATAATGTGTGTGTGTATGTATGTATAAGTTTGTTTAAAATATTTATTGGACAATGACATTTGCCATCACACTATAATATACACACGTGCACAAATAACGTTACACAATATAACCTTTACAACACACATTTTTGGTCTTAGCTTCCGCTCTCTCTTTTACCGAGGTACAAGTAGTATGTGGTGTCAATGACCATGTTTTTTTAAGAGGTGCTACCCGGAGTCGTTTGCCTTTAGACAAATCCTGCTCTATGTCTTCTTTATTCTCTGAAAAATTATAGAAACAAAATAAGAAACAAAACTATATATCACTCATTTGTTTATATTGTGCAGTGAACGAGTTACGATAAAACAGCTACTGCTTAAGTTACATACCTTTAAGCATCAGTATTTGTGCCCTGAAGTCTTGCTTCCATCGTATCCAATACACCTGAGTTTGGTCAAACATGTCATAGTTAAAGTCCTTAATTTCGCTAGTTGATGCAACTGCCGTGCAGCCGTCATCCAGGTACCTCACGTATGCCAACATTCTGATTCCCAGTGATCAGCAGATTCGTCATGTAGAAGCGGAAGCTTTTTATTTACCCCAAAACAAAATCCTAATTACGGTGGCAAAAACAAGATGATCTGGAACATGTGCACTTATGCTAATTTCGATAAACACTGTAAGGTATATAATGTAGTCGAAAACATTGCGAGATTTATTTTAGGAAAGTGCAGGAACTACATTTACCTTCGTGAACATAGTTGCTTTAAAGGTTGCATAGCAATGCTGATGTTGGGTAATATCTCTTCACATTACCGCTTTACTAAAAAAACAAACAAACAACTTATCTTTCTTAATTGAGACAAATTGATTATATATATATTTCAAAAACCATCATTCTGTATGATTTATATGCTGCTTCCCTCATGGAGCCCGGGAAGTCAACATTTGTTGGTATTACTATATTTAATTTGTGGAGACACTTTAATCCCTAACGAAGGATTTTTAAATGTTTTTATTCTTTGTTATTCAAAGCTTTTTGAGCTTTGTTATTTCAGTTCTTTATTCAAAAGAGGGAGCAAAAGAAATAACACCCTTATAATTAAATACAGGGGCGATTCTAGAATTTTCATTTTAGGGGTGCTCAGCCCCCAGGGTAGGGTTGTACAGTATACTACAAACCTTATTGCAATCCACTATTCCATTGTATTCCCTGTATTTCACTGTAAAAAAAATGAAAAATTTAGATGTGACCAGTTACTAGAAAATTTTGAGTTGTGAATGTATTTTTTTTTTTTACAATGAAGACTTTTTTGTTGGAAGAAAAAACAACTATCACACTGTGATAAGGGCTGAAGTTGAACGCAGCAAAGACGCATTGGATGAGAAACCGAACTGTGTATTGGTCCAGTAAACTGCAATTACAAGAACTGCACCGATGCAGATGTCATATCATAGCAATCCATCAATAAAAGCACACACACCTTATACTCTCTGATGTTCGCTCAGCTCGCCGTCCCTGCGGATTGAAAAACGCGCTGAATCCACGCAGACTCAGTTCAGGGGAGGAGCCGAAACATGACGCAGCTTGTCGCCGCTTCAAATGCGTTTTAAAGGGGACTGAAGCGATAATTAATCAAAAGAATTTTTAAGGGGGCTGGGCAGAAGCTAAAGCCCCCCTAAAAAGGGCCTAGTGACGCCCCTGATTAAATATATTCCAATATATTGTGTTTTAATCTTATAATAATGTGTTACATAGAAACATACACAAGCAAAAATAAAGCTTGTTCCCATAAAGTTCATACCAGCAAGATCATACTGGTTAACCAGCTACACCAGCCCCGTTTTGCTTGATAACACCATGCTGGCCACCCATCTATACCAGCACTATAGCAGCACTATACCAGCACTGACCAGCATTATACCAGCACTATACCAGCATGAACCAGTAAAAACCAGCCTGGACCAGCATGGAATTCATGCTGGTTTATGCTGGATTTTTCAGCAGGGGGGCGTGTGTGTGTGTTTGTGTGTGTGTGTGTGTGTGTGTGTGTCAGATGTGAGCTGAGGTTAACAGCCTTGGCTCCGGTGTGTAATAGAGCAGAGAGCTGTGTTTAGAATTCCACGCCTCTGACGCTCTCTCACCAGGCAACCGCTTCCACAGTTATTAGCGTAGGAAACAACACAGAACACGATAACACTACAGTCCCCCCTGTATCACTTCACATCATCTGCACTTAACGCTGAGTTCAGGTCATCTTCGCATCTCAAACTCGGGATAGATTTAAAAAAAATATACACCCACATTGACTAAAACCACTTTCTGTCAGGAGATGATTCATCTCTTAGAGTTTGTTTGCCTCTCCGAGATTTAATGAGTTTATATATAAACTGCTGCGGAACAGATTGAAGACGAAACGCTACACGCGCTACATGCTGTTTACCACTAAAGCAGTGAGTTAACATAGCAACAGGAGCAATATCGTCTTTTGGAATGTTCACCATCGACAGTGCAACACCAAGCTAATTCTAATGCTAGTGCTCGGGACACTGAAGATGAAAAGCTGTTTTAGGAAATGAATCAACAGCTTCTGAGATTCCAGAGAATCCAGAATAAAGCAGTGAGTGAGGAAACAACCAAAAGTCTTCAGGACACGATCAGGGACACGCCCCCGTCTGACAGACTGTCCCCGCCCTAATCTACACCTTCAGTTTTAATTCTAATTCTATATTACAAAGTTGCATTCGTGCAACTTTCCAGGTTCCCACGCGTCCTGGAAAACCTGTAAATCCTGGAAAATTAATGACCAAAGTTTCAGTCCTGGAAAACACATGGAAAATGAGAGAAAACATAAATTGTCCTGGAAAATTATTTTCAAATGTTCTTGATCATTTAAAGAACAGTTTACAACTGGTCAAAACAATTAACGTTAGTAACAGAAAGCGCTCTGTTCAGGGATGCTGAATTTTGACGGGTTTTTTGTTATGCTGTTTAATCTCGCTGTGACGGATGACGCTGTCTTGTGTTGGCGGTTTCAGGTGCTAGGAATGGTTTAAGTGCTCGAACATTGTTTTAAAGACTTCTGGAGAGAAGAACATATTACTTTAGGCCATGAATCTGTGATCCTTGTCTTTTTTTTGCTAAATTTGAAATGTCCTGGAAAAGTCCTGGAAAATGATCTCTGAAAAAGAGTGGGAACCCATGTTAAATAGGCTAACCTTGTGCTAATTTGCTAATCTGTGTTGATGTAGATGAGCGGATCTGTTCTCCTCCGTTCCTCGTGCTCAGCAGTGGGTGCGGCCCTGACATGTTGGAGCAGCTCCACAAAAGAGACATCACCTTCCCCTTTAGTACGTACACATTCATAACGTCTTATTACCCTGTTCATTAGACTCCATTCAGTACGTACAATTTCATATCTACTTCATAAAGTCTTATTATATTATAGTCCTATTATATTCATTACCTTCCCCTTTATATGAACTTCATAACATCTCATTACTCTATTCATCCCTTTCCCTTCAGTACATACATAATGTTGGCCCCTTCCTGATTTTTTTTTTTTTTTTGCATATTTGTCACACTTTAATGTTTCAGATCATCAAACAAATTTGAATATTAGTCAAAAATAACAAGTAAACACATGCAGTTTTTAAATGAAGGTTTTTATTATTAAGGGGAAACAAAATCCAAACCCACATGGCCCTGTGTGAAAAAGTATTTGCCCCTAAACCTAATAACTGGTTGGGCCTCTCTTAGCAGCAACAACTGCAATCAAGCGTTAGTGATAACTTGCAGTGAGTCTGTTACAGCGCTGTGGAGGAATTTTGGTCCCCTTGTCTTTACAGAGTTGTTGTAATTCAAATTGTTCAAAAAATTGTTGTTTTTAAGGTCCTGCCACAGCATCTCAATAGCATTCAGGTGACTCGGCCACTCCAAAGTCTTCATTTTGTTTTTCTTCAGACATTCAGAGGTGGACTTGCTGGTGTGTTTTGGCTCATTGTCCTGCTGCAGAACCCAAGTTCACATCAGCTTGAGGTCACAAACAGATGGCCACATTTTTGTCCTTCAGGATTTTTTGGTAGACAGCAGAATTCATGGTTCCATTTATCACAGCAAGTCTTCCAGGCCCTGAAGAAGCAAAACAGCCCCAGACCATCACACTACCACCACCATATTTTACTGTTGGTATGATGTTCTTTTTCTGACATGCAGTGTTACTTTTACACCAGATGTAATGGGACACACACCTTCCAAAATGTTCAGCTTTTGTCTCATCAGTCCACAGAGTATTTTCCCAAAAGTCATTGGGATCATCAAGATGTTTTCTGGCAAATCTGAGATGAGCTTTATGTTCTTTTTGCTCAGCAGTGGTTTTAGTCTTGGACCTCTGCCATGCAGGCCATTTTTGCCCAGTCTCTTTCTTATGGTGGAGTCATGAACACTGACCTTAACTGAGGCAAGTGAGGCTTGCAGTTCTTTGGATGTTGTTGTGGGGTGTTTTGTGACATCTTGGATGAGTCGTCGCTGCTCTTGGGGCAATTGTGGTCGGCCAGTCACTCCTGGGAAGGTTCACCACTGTTCCATGTTTTCACCATTTGTGTATAACGGCTCTCACTGTGGTTCACTGGAGTCCTAAAGTTTTAGAAATGACTTTATAACCTTTTCCAGACTGATAGATTTCAATTATTTTCTTTCTCATTTGTTCCTGAATGTCTTTGGATCTCGACATGATGTGTAGCTTTTGAAGATCTTTTGGTCTACGTCACTTTGTCAGTCAGGTCTTATTTAAGTGATTTCTTGATAGTGAACAGGTGTGGCAGTAATCAGGCCTGGGTGTGGCTAGAGAAATTAAACTCAGGTGTGATAAACTACAGTTATCTGGTGTTATGTTTTCAGGTGTTATGTTTTAACAGGGGGCAAACACATTTTCACACAGGGCCATGTGGGTTTGGATTTTGTTTTTCCATAATAATAAAAACCTTCATTTAAAAACTGCATGTTGTGTTTACTTGTGTTATCTTTGACTAATATTTAAATTTGTTTAATGATCTGAAACATAAAAGTGTGACAAACATGCAAAAAATAACAAATCAGGAAGGGGGCCAACACTTTTTCATACCACGATAGATAGATAGATAGATAGATAGATAGATAGATAGATAGATAGATAGATAGATAGATAGATAGACGTGTTTATAACAGTGATGCTGTGTGTAATACTCTACACTAACACTCTACATTGTGGTTTTCATGTTTCCTGTTACAGTGTGTAAGACTCAGGTAGCGCACGGTGTGAACTCTCATGAGGTAAGCGTGTGTGTGTGCGTGTGTGTGTGTGTGTGTGTGTGTGTGCTGTTATTACACTCCTCGTTAATGATCTAACTTGTCTTATGTATTTGAGCACATGCCCATTTTGTCTCATGACCGTGTGATGCTCCTCCTCCTCGCCTCGGCTATCTGTGACACTGCCACAGGTCATTTACACAACAGAGCGAAAGTTTGTACGCCCCATCTATCTGCCCCTGCTGTCTAACCGAACACCAAAACTTTATGTTCATAAACTGATGTAACTGAACCCCATTATAACATACAGGATGAATATTAGCAATTCTTAATATTTACAGACACTGAGTCTCTGAGTCAGAATTGCTCCTGGCAAAAAAAAATAAGAAGCACAGATTAATTAAATATAGTGCAATAAATTAAGAAATTAACAAAAGTAAAAAGACTGTTCAATGTCAGGGTGCACAAACTTGTGCACACAAGGGTTTGTGTGTTTGTGTGTTCCCTAGTTTTTTATTTACCTCTAGATCTCTCATAGCTTTTCTGTCCTGCAGTCATAATGAACATGGAATCACTAAAGAGTCAGTAATGAATCATTAATGAAGAAATAATGAATCAATAAAGAATTGATTGTGCCTTTGACTCGTAGAATAATTGTCTTGACTGTGTGGGATGTTTCACATGAATAAGTTACTTCTGAGTAGTAGAATGAATCCAGGTGAGCTGATGGTCAGGTGTGTTTATGAGTGTACTGTATACACACACACACACACACACACACACAGAGGAATTATTGGCTTTATAAACTCACTGAACTCATAGCGTAGCCTCGTTATCTCAGTGCTGTAAAACAAACCTGACCACACCTCGTACAGATACTGTGTGTGTTTGTGTGTGTGTGTGTGTGTGTGTGTGTGTGTGTGTGTGTTTGTGTGTGTGTGCGTTCGTTACCTGAGCACATTCACTTAGTTAATGAGTACCTTCAGGGGGTCATCTGTTGTGTGTGTTTGTGTGTCCTGTAGATGGCCATAATCTTCAGTGAGGAAGACTTGAAGGATATCTCACCCCCCTGCGTGCTCCAGAGCTTCATAAACCACAACGCTATGCTCTACAAGGTGTTTGTGGTGGGTGAGGCATACAGAGTGGTGCAGAGACCTTCCATTAGGAACTTCCCGTCTGGACCTACAGGTTAGACCACTTCCTGTTACACCTTAAAGGTGTGCTCACCTCTTTTGCTTTTTTTCTAGCTTTTGTCCCTGTGATGATGAGACAGTCAAAAGAAAAGGATTAATATAAATATCAATGCTAGTCGGTTTATTTGTGGTTAGAGGTTAAAGGAGACAGACATGTACAATTGCTGTGTCTCAAGGTGTTTCATGTTCCACATGCCAAAGGTAATCAAACAGTTTTTCTTTAATTATAGAATATCTGAGTAAACTCCACCCCCTGCTAGTTGCTGGCCAATCACATTTATTTGAGCAGTGTGACGTCATAATGCTCATGTTTATTTATGTTTAAAGGCGTTGTTAATTATATTTCCTTCATTACATATATATGATGTGTGATTATAATAAGTGTGTGTGTGTCACAGACAGAAGAGCAATATCGTTTAACAGTCATCATGTGTCCAAACCAGAGTCATCATCAGACCTCACCTCTGTGAGTCAATTTTATCATCTCAGCTTTCTGTTAACATGGGTGTGCTACACAGTCCTCCTCTGATCTTTCTCTTTCTTTCTTTCTTTCTTTCTTTCTTTCCTCCATGTTCTCTTTATGTTTTCTGTGTGTTCTGACTCTCTGCTCCTTCATATTCCCTCTATTCCCCCCTCTGTATCCCCCCCAAGTTCTCTCTCTGTTCATGTTTCCATGTCACTTGTTTCCTTGTGTCTTCATTAGAGGGAGGACGTGGAGGGTCAGTGCAGGGCACCTAGTGATGATGTCATCCAGAAAATTTCCAGATGTTTAAGACAGATTCTCGGGGTGTCACTGTTTGGAATTGACATCATCATCAACAACCAGTCAGGACAACACGCTGTTATTGATATCAACGCCTTTCCAGGTGGGAAAAGAGTACAATTAAAGTTTAAAGCAAAACAAAACTAAAGTGTTCACAAGTAGCCCTGCACAGAAAATATTAATTCATCTGGGAATCAAATGGTTCACTGAATGTGAGAGAACAGAATCATGGTCATGGCTTAAAGATGCACTTAAGGAGTCACTGAGACTCAATGAGTCATTTACTAATCTATAAATGACAACAATTTGTCTTAATCTTTCAAGACTTTTTTTTAAATATTTGAATGTCAGTCATGATCAAAAGATTCACTGAGTCAAACACTGATATATGATCAAGAGAGTGAATCACAGGATCAAAAGATTCACTGAGTCAAACACTGATATATGAACAAGAGCGTGAATCACAGGATCAAATGATTCACTGAATCCGACACTGATATATGAACAAGAGAGTGAATCACAGGATCAAATGATTCACTGAGTCAAACACTGATATATGAACAAGAGAGTGAATCACAAGATCAAATGTTTCACTGAGTCAGACACTAATATATGCATCTGTTTGATAATCATTAAGTTACTAAAATAGTTGTATTGCTTTGGCCTCCACATCTGAAGCTCATCAGCTGCAGCGAAAAGAAAAAATAAGGATTCACACCTTAGCACCTGATTCACTTACCTTAGTGACCGTTCAAAAGGAAACGAATCATTAGCATACGACTCATCTGAAAGATTCGGATTATCTGTTCCGTCCCGGTGCAGTTCTACCTATGGACCACACGGGGTCAGTATGGAGTAAAATAAAGCTGGCTTCATTCTTCATGTTTCAGCTACAAATGATGTCATGATGTGATGTTTATCTGTTTATTTCACAACTTCCTGTAGAAGAGTTTAATCATTTTTTATTTTACAGTAAACAAGTATACAGTCAGGACAAATAATTTCAGCTCCTTGTTTTGCATCCTGGACTTTTAAAAACTATTAAAAATAAGCAATAAATATTCATGACTTGTTTAGCAGTAAATATTTATATATATGTTCAGTATTAACATATAAGTTAAATGTGTAAGAATTTAATACTTGATGTGTGAAGCATCAGGCAGTAAAATCTGGCAGTAAATTACTGTAAAAACGTAAATATTGTCTCTTTATTGTTGTGTATATTTGTTTATATATTTTCTTATTAAATAACAGTTCCTGCAGAATAAAGATTCTGGAGTAAAGATTCAGAGCATCTGCAGCTACACAGTTATATTTATCAGCGAGTGTGTTTGTGAGTCATGATACAGGGGACATGCTGTTGCTGTAGTGATGTGTGTGTGTGTGTGTGTGTGTGTGTGTGTGTGTGTGTGTGTGTGTTCTCTCAGGTGGTTTTATCGCAGTAGTGAGTCAACACCTCCCTCGTCTCATTACAAAACCTAGGGAAGACGTTAAAACTGTTACTTCTTTCATCTGTAATCAATAGGAAAAGATTAAAAATATAAAGAGACACATGGTTGGCGTTCACCCCTGTGTACAAGACTGCAGTGTTCTAGCTAGGTTTTATCCTCCCCTGGTCAGGTGGGCAGAGCTCTACTTAAAGTATGTGATGTCACATGACCCCGTGTATGAATGTGAATTAGTACACATGTCATAATGATAAATATTTGATACGTTCCACCAGGTTATGAAGGAGTCCCGACGTTCTTCGATGACCTGCTGACTCACCTGACCAGCGTCCTGCAGGGCCACGCCCCCAATCGAGCCAACAGAGTGAGCCAGCTGCCCTGTGGCATGCTGGGAAACGAGAGCGTTGCCTTGATGATGGACAGCGAGGTGATGAAGAAGGGTCTGAACTGCTGCAACGCTGAACTGGGTTCCACCTACCACCAACACCGGCGCTCTCGTCTCACAGCACACACGCCCTCACAGTGACCCTGTTTGACCACTTCCTGCTCAATTGCATCACTTCCTGTCAGGCCTCTGTATGCGTAATGACCGAAGATGTGCTGATATTTGTGCAAAGATCGAAGAGGAAAAGAACAAATCAATATCTGAACTAAACCAAGTGATTTAACTACTCTGCTTTTTCAGGAACTGGACTTTACTGACCATAACGTGCCTTACACATGCAGGAGAAATCGTTTTTTAAGAGAAAGAGGTGGAGAAAAAAAACAAGGGAATTGCACAAGTTTAGACAAAGCAGCTTCTTGAGGAGCAAACAGCTCTGTTTCTATTCATAACTTCATACCTCTTTACTCAAAGTGCTAGCTGATGGGTCAACAACAACAACAACAACAACAACAACAGATAAGCTCATAGGAAAGCACTCGCTGTAACCATGACAACACTCCCACTAGTACAGGCTAGTGCAGACTAGCATCCTGGCTAGGACAGGCTAACATTATTAATATTTGTAAATATTAGGTGTAATCTTCATGGTATCGTTGTCATCCTCATCTTCATCGCTCAGTGTCTCTGTACATCATTTAAATAAACACAAATTAAATATTCATCACTCCCACTAGAGTGAGAAACCTTTACAGCTGCTAAGATAATTTAATTTATCTGTGTTTTAACGCAACTGAACATGAACCAAACCTCAGATTAAGCAATCGCAAAAGTATGACTTTTCTGGGTCACACCAGGATCACCACCTCACTGCCTCGACCATCAGAGTCACCAGCTTTGAGCGAGACGTTTTTACACGTCGACTGTTTCTCCGTTTAACCACTCGATCCATGACACATGCGCTGACCCCCGAGACGAGCGCCGCTAGCATTATTTAGCTACGATTGTATCTTCGATGCTAGCTGATTCATTCTTTCAGATAAAAGTTTTCAGATACCAAAGAAAATAAAAAACTAGAGCTGTGCTAACCACTAGCTGTGATTAGCTAGAACTGATTAGTATGAATGTGAATTAGTGGCTAGCTGACGATTTAGGACAGAACTGAATGAAGGAGGTGTAGAAAAACTCTCCAGTTGATTTATATGTCTTTAAGTGAAGATTTTTCCTGGACAGTCTGATGATTTTTATGAAAGTCATAAGTTCATAAGTATTGGGACAGTGTCATTATTTCTGTGCTCTTGCTCCTGTACACCACCACAGTGGATTTGACATGAAACAATTTAGATGAGACTGAAGTCGAGAACTTCAGCTTTAATGTACATACCATACTGAGCCACTCTTTCGTTTCTTCACGTTTCTTCACTCAGTTCCCAGACACACGGCTGGGATTTGATCCAGCAGCCTCTTCAACCGTTACTCTACTGATCCTTCCTGGGCTCGGGAAAGAGTTTCATCCAAGATGAGGAGAGACTCTGTAAATAAATGATTATATAACCCTCAATAGTTCATTTTTCTTTTTTGTAAATCCCTAGAATTAAAGCTGAAAGTCTCCACTTCAATCCCATTGAGGTCTTCATGTCAGCGCCATTGTGGTTGTGTGTGTGTGTGTGATCAGAACCATCACTCCCACTCTACCTGTGTTCTTTTAGAGCTAAAAATGTAAATATGAAAATAAGGAGATTTTCACTGAGAATTAAACACTGGTATATTTTGTGTGTGTGTGTTATATTTGTATATACTGTACACACAGTATTTGTGTATATGTTGTTGTTGCCACATTTCAATGACATGTAATGGAAGGAAACGGGTGCAGAGAATAAACTCTAGTTAAACAACTGTGTTGTGCCAGTGTCCTGTCCTTGTCCTGTCAGTGTCCTGTCCTTTTATTCTTCATATTTTATAGTTTCTATTTTAGTCACACCAGCAGAGGGCGCCCTACCCTGACTTTTGATCATTTCCTGTTTGCACATGACCTTGTGCGCCGCACTTCCGTCATGTTCACAGTGTGTTTTGTCGTCTGACTCTATCTACCGAGCCGTTTTTGTTCGCTGTCGTTCAGCTACGTCCTGGTTTTCACCTGATATGAGGCACAGAGGCTCTATTCACTTCCTGATTGGGTGTCTGTTGCTAAGCGACCAGCCGTAAGATTCTAACAGCGCTGACACGTTTGGTGTTTGCTTAAGAGCTTCAAAGTTTCTTAACCCTGCTTCTAAATTACACGTGTGAAACTTTCAGGTCCAACAGAAAGCTCCTGGTTGATCTTTTGCTGCTCTGGTGATCCTGCTGTGGAGACACTTTACTCTCCGTATGCTTTATTATCCATGAATCTGCTCCTGACATTCTGACCTGTTCTTTATCACTGTGGCTCATCATCTGGTTGCTGATTTGTGGTCTCTACGTCATTAAACGTCTTCACTCTTGAGTCCTGGTTGTTACAACATCCTTTATTCATTCTCTCTTTTCTGTCTTTTTTTCATTTCGTGCTCAATTTTTGTTTTGTTTTTTTCACATCACACACAGCAATCAACAGTCGCATGACTCACTCAGAACTCGCTCAATCTTTATTTGTCTAAAATAAACCCCAGCTGAAATTCCACTTCAATTCTATTCAAATAAAAATATTATTGCATTTTTAAAAGAACACGTAATCCTCCTCTTTACTGATTATTAATTATTATTCTTAATTATTATGATTTTTATTATAATTCTTCTTCTTCTTCTTGTTAATCTTGTGATGTTCTAATGTGCCGTGTTCTTCAGTAAGCGAGCAAGACAGAGATGAAGCTGAAGCAGGATCATGTCCTGAACGTGTGTTTATGCTGCAGAGCACGGTGTGTGTGTGTGTGTCTATGTGTGCGTGTCTGTGTGTGTGTGTGTGCATCAGGTTCCTCTGGAGGTGAACCTAGTGTGTTTCAGCCGTGTCGCAGCTTGTGGAGTTTCTGAGCCATGTTCTCCAACTCGTTCTCCATCACAGCCAAACTCTCCATCTCAGCGTCCTGCAGCACAACACAAGAACATCAAAACGTTCCTCAAGGGTTCTTTTGATAAACAATAAAGCGAGAACTGTAATGTCTTTCTCAAATTAAAATTTTCTTTCTGTTATTCAATGCTTCTATT